>NW_019396401.1:262730-334851 GCF_000591075.1 Eurytemora carolleeae
TTTCCTGAGAGTAAAAAACATGACATACTTTATCCAACTAACCTGTCTTAACATGACATACTTCATCCAACCGACCTGTCTAAACATGACATACTTCATCCAACTGACCTGTCTAAACATGACATGCTTGAGATGTATAAGATTCATCCCCTGTAGATTATAATCCATCATGAACTGTAGTTCAGGAGGAACATGACTCTCATGAGGCTGGAATACCTCTCCCAGTATAACTCCAGCATTGAGTAGATCAGATCCACGTTTCAGCATGGAGTAGCTGTAGAAGTAGATCTGTGCAACAAATCAAATCAAATCAAATCAAAGCAAATCAAATCAAATCAAATCAACTGAGCTCAGCTCAAACCAAGCTTAAGCGAACATCCTACTTTTTTATCTCACAGCCATTAACATTTAGTGACTTTGCTAAATCATGAATTATTGCTTGTTACAGATATTGGAATACAAAAAAAAGAACAATATCAATTTTGTCCTTTCAGAGTTCAAACTTAAGATCAAACAACATCTACTAGTTCGTATTAAATTAGACTTTAATATTAAAAGTTTATAAAATAATTTAAAATCGATAAAATCAACCAAAAGCGAAAAAAGCTGATTTTCAGACCAAGCTTTTAAAATTCTGAAAAATTTTATTTTTGATTTTTTGTGTTCCTTAACGAAGGTGTGTTGTCTTGGATGATATCCATAAAAAGGCCTTCCAGAGACCTTAACGGCCTTGTACACGTGCTGGATATCAGCCTGGATAGCATTAATTTATTTATCATCAAATTCAAAAATCTTTGAAGTATTTTGAAAAATCTTTTAAATTTAGTGATCTTGGCGACAAAAACTGGGTTCTTAGTAAACAATTCCTAATTTGTAAACAATCCATTATTCGAAAACAAAACAACCAAGCTTTTGAGTAGTGTTAAATAAAGTTTTTTTTTCAATTAACAAAGTAAAAAAATCATTTAAAAAATGGCGGATTTTCTTATTTGATAATTAAATGAGATATCCTACCTTTGACTGATTTAATGAGGTATTTATCGCTTTATCCAAAGCTGATGCTAACCTTTAAGAAGTACTAGTTATAATTAGAAACATTAATTTTATTTAACAAAATCTATTTAAATATTACGATAAATAAAATCTGCTTTCCACAGACAAATTTTGACCTTAAAAAATGTGCCATTGCAGTGCACAGAAACAGAAAGGTTTTCCTGTTTTGTCAAGATATACGATGATATACGAATATTGATCTGAAAGTTTCCCCATCTTGAGAAACCCAAACCGCCAACGGAGGATAAGTAATGCACCCGGCCAGAACTTATGGTCCGGTCCAACCCGGCCATCCCTAACAGGATGAAGTACTACCTGGAGTGGGGGTGGGGGGAGGGGGTTTCGTTTACAATTAAAATGTGACCTATAAGAGTAAGACCGGCTCTAAAACTAGTTTTGTTGTAATGTACCTGTATGTAAACCCTTCCTTCTCCTTCTCAGGCCAAGGTACATAAAGATACGGGAATATACCGTGGATATGCAAAGTCGTCTTCTGTCCTGGAAAAGGTAACTTACAGGGTTACCCACAAAGAAAAAGACTTTAATGAAGAGATGAAATTTCTTAATTATGAAGATCAAAAGATTGCATTTGGCGGTGTTACTATAAGACTAATTTGACTGGGAAAAGACCAGATAAAACTTCCAGAGAATCATGAAAGTAAGAAAGAGGTTTGAATATATTCTGTAAATCGTCTCTGAAGTCTCGTTCTTTGAAGGTAACCCTATTTCAAAAGCTTAGGCTATGGATCAGAAAACAAGATAAGTTCCAAGAAAATTTGCAACTTTTCTCTCCGTTTTCTAGTCTTATCCATTCCCATGTTCTTTTATTTTATCTTTAATATTTTCAATTCATTCTCTAATCTTCAATTTGGTCCATTTTTTATTAACATTTACTTAGTATTTTCTTGTAGTTTACCTGCTGGTGTGGAGCCGAACACCCTGAGTACAGGAACACGACGTACTTCATAACCTCGATCCGAGTAGAGAGGGTCCAGTCCAGACACAGGTTCACCCTAATATATATAAATTAAAGTGACTGTAGCCTTGAATTTATTTAGTCCTATTCCCACTGGTATCCTGAGTGAATCGGACACACTACCTCAAAATGGAAGATTACTTGAAATTACGACTACTATAGTACTACAACCACTTTTTGAAAATATCTTTAGTAGTTTCTATAAAATATCTCTCAAGATCTTTAAGATTTTACTCGTATTTTTTATAACCAAAAAAATTTGTTATTTAGATAATTAGATTATTTGGCACGTCCCACAATTTTTAAATGTACAAGAAAATTTGACTAAATATATCAATTAACAAGTATGCTGCGAATCGAAATTTTTGTATCCACTCCTTGAAATGTTTCAGGTTAATTTTATCAAATATAAAACTCATTATCAAGGGCGTATACAGGGTGGGGGGAACAGGGGGGCAGTGCCTCCCCTAGACCTTTCAAATCTTTTACTGAAAAGTGAGGAACATAAAAAAATGACTTGCAAGTTAATTGGAATGTATAGTGTATATGTACCTTTAAAGTATCTTATCCAAGAAGCCAAATGTTTTGAATTTACAGTTCGAATTTTGCCCCCCCCCCCTCCCCCCAGGAGCTCCTAGGTAGAGGGGGGAAATGTCGCACTTCGCGCATATTTGGCCCCCTAGCTTTATTTCTGTATACGCCCTTGTTGAAAATGGTTATTTATGTAAAATTGTGCTGTTCAGATATTTAGGTTATGTGGAAGATACCACTGATTGATCTTAGAGAATACATATTAGGCAAGATAAATAGTTCTAACCTCCCAAAATTTATATATTACCAAAAATCTGAACAATAATAATGATAATAATAATTATGAAAATAATATTAATGATAATAATAATATCAAATACCTGGTAGTGATCAAGAACAACAATCCGAACGGAGAGAAATGCTTCGTCAGCCTGACTTTGACTCATTTTCAGCTTGAGCACATATTCAGAAAAATCTTCAGTCTTCGTTCATTTTCAGGGAGTTCACTTTAAATCGAAGTTTTTTAGGAATTCACGGTTTTATAGGAGTTATTATTTTGATTGGGCGAATTGATATATGCTGATTTTTTTGATGTCACAATCACTTCACTATTTTCTTTAATTCTGAGTCTAGGATACTTAGTAGAAAGTACAGTGTACACTGTACAGGGTAGAGAGAACAGTACAGTACAACATGCAAGCTAAATTATTCCTACACTAAGTACATTACATTATATTGATGAAGAACTTACATGGGTTGCCTGCAAACTCTTCCTACCAACTGCTGTTAGAAAACATTTCTTCTGAAAAATTATTTTTAAAAATTCAGTTTTATAAATATATATTTATAGGCAATATTCCTTACACGTTAGCTAGTTTAAAATATAAAATTAAAGTACAAAAAAGAAAATTCTGGTGCAGCAGTTCAACTCTTATCATTCATAAATAAACACAGTGAAAATAAACGCAAGTCTATATTCAATATTCAATATAAACCATATCCTATCCTTAGAAAATTGGTGCATTTCAAAACTGAAAATAATTTTAGTATGGCCCAAGTAAGAACAATGGGTTATCACAGAAAGAAATAGTTAAAACAACAGTTTCACAGATAATAAAAACCATACCAAACATTGTTTTAGGAATAATTATCAAAATTTTATTTTATTACAAATGCGCGAAAATTGTAAAAATTTCGGCGATTAATCCCGGATAACTATCCAAAAATCCACCAGATGAAGAAAACCAGACAGAAGCCGACAACGGCGCCAAGAATGATGGTATCCCTCCGCTTCCTGAGCGTGATCCTGTTAACCAGACTGTTTATCACAGGGAACTTGTTCGTCAGATCGTTCAACTTCTTCTGGAACGCCTGAACAATCATGAAAGTTGGTAAACAGCCAATGATATTATGATGAACTGCCCCTAAAGGTTTAGTAATTTAAAAATGATAAACTAAATTGGAAACCCAGCTTTGCCTGGAAACTAAATTTTCTCCATAGCAGCGCTAAACCATTTATTTTAAACCAGGCTATGAGCAATCCCGTGGTTCTAATGAGTTCTCCAATCAAAACTGTTGCAAATCTGACATAAGTCATGATCGAACATACAAACAAACAAACAGAGATTACTATTTCATTTGTATCTATCTATCTATAAAATAAAACAAGACATTGGTATATATGTTCCCTATAGCCAGCCAAACGGCTGAACCGAATGGGCTGAAATTTTTCGAGGGGGACCTGGGGTAGCCCGGGGGTAATATAGGATGATTTTATTTTGTTTTAATCCCACGGGCAACGCCGGTCACTTTAGCTAATATATTATATAGTTATGATAATGTGTGGTGAAAAAAATTAAAAATATGTTAATTATTAACAAATCACAAAATCCTTTCATTTCTCATTGAAGCAAAATAAAAAGACGAGAATTATTCCAAAGATTTCAGGTTACCATGGTAGTTAAACATCATTAGTACATTTTATGAAAAATGTATTTGGGATTTTTCTGGAGAGTTTATTTAAGTTACACCGCGATTTTTCATGGTAGCCGGTGCAGTGGAGGGGGGGGGGCTGCAAGATTATAACAATACAAATACCTTGATAGTTTCCCTTTGAAAGACGAGATTTTCTCGTGTTTCCAGCGCAATATTAATCTGTTCATCAATCAACCTTTCAGAGTTCCTGAAATATCAAATATAATTTTAATTTCTTGAAATATCTGTTTAAAACCCCCCTCTCAAACTCAAAAACCATTTTTGGACCCAATTTGCTGAAAAATTTAAACACAATTTTAAGCTCTATCTTTTACCTGGTGTGTTCTGATTCCCTGAGCAGTGCATCCATCCTAGTTCCTCTACTCTTATCCTTGTTCCTATATATTCTAGATTATATCCTAGGTCCTTTATATTCTAGATGATTTCCTTCTTCCTATATATTCTATATTATATCCTTGTTCCTCTACTCTTAACCTTGTTCCTATATATTCTAGATTATATCCTAGATCCTATATATTCTAGATTATATCCTTGTTCCTATATAGGTCCTATATGTTCTAGATTATATCCTTGTTCCTATATATTCTAGATTATATCATAGGTCCGTTATATTCTAGATGATTTCCTCGTTTCTAAATATTCTAGATTAAATCCTAGGTCCTATATGTTCTAGATTATATCCTTGTTCATATATATTCTAGATTAAATCCTTGTTCCTATATATATTCTAGATTATACCCTTGTTCCTATATATTCTAATTATATCCTTGTTCCTATATATTCTAGATTATATCCTTGTTCCTATATATTCTAGATTATATCCTAGGTCCTATATATTCTAGATCATATCCTTGTTCCTATATATATTCTAGATTATATTCTTATTCCTATATATTCTAGATTATATCCTTGTTTCTATATACTCTAGATTATATCCTTGTTCCTATATATTCTAGATTATATCCTTGTTCCTAAATATTCTAAATAATATCTTTTTTTCTATATATTCTAGATTATATCCTTGTTCCTATATATTCTAGATTATATCCTTGTTCCTAAATATTCTAAATAATATCTTTTTTCCTATATATTCTAGATTATATCCTTGTTACTATATATTCTAGATTATATCCTTGTTCCTTTTTATGCTAAATTATATCCTTATTCCTTTATATTCTAGATTGTATCCTTGTTCCTATAAATTCTAGAAAATATCCTTGTTCCTTTATATTCTAAATTATATCCTTGTTCCTAAATATTCGAAAATTATATACTTGTTCCTATATATTCTAGATTCTATCCTTGTTCCTTTTTATGCTAAATTATATCCTTATTCTTTGAAATTCTAGATTGTATCCTTGTTCCTTAATATTCTGATTATATCCTTGTTCCTATATATTCTAGATTATATCCTTGTTCTTATATATTATAGATTAAATCCTTGTTTCTATAAATTCTAGATTATATTCTAGTTCCTACATACATATTCTAAATTATATCCTTGTCCCTATATATGTACCCAGGTGTACCTGAAGTCAGATATGGCTGTGTACTGTATGTACCTAAAGTCAGATATGTCTTTATGTACTGTATGTACCTGAAGTCAGATATGTCTGTATGTACTATATGTACCTGAATTCAGATATGTCTGTATGTACTATATGTACCTGAAGTCAGATATGTCTGTATGTACCTGAAGTCAGATATGTCTGTATGTACTATATGTACCTGAAGTCAGATATGTCTGTTTGTACAGATGAAAGTAAATCTTCTCGTTCAATAAGAGAAGTTATGTTTGCTGCAGTCTTCCTGAACTCCTGCCTTGAAATCAAAAAGATAATAGATAATGGATTAGGTATACATTTAAATATGGCATGCCTTTAGATTTGTTTGTATCCAATAAACGGTTAAACTGATCGGGCAGACATTTTTAAGTGGGAACTCACATAACCCCTGGAAAAGATTCAACGAATTATTAAAATAAAAAATTATGCCTGGAAAAAATCTTAGAAATTTAACAGGAAAATCAACAATTTAAAGCTAAAACTAATTACTATGAAAGGTGCGCGAAGGGATCTTAAAGCCTTAAAGAGCGTTAAATCTATATATAAGTTTTAGTCTCCTAACTCATGAATCCTGGACGAATTTGCCTTAAATGATTGAAGAACTCAGGAGAGCCACGGGAATGTTCTTAGCCTGGTACAAGGATTCTAAGTTGAGTGGGTAGACATTTATTTTGAAAATTTAGTTTTCCGGTAAAATCGACAAAGTGCGGGTAAACGGCGGGAGATAACTATGAGTATTGAGTAACCTGGGCAACGCTGGGTTCTCAAGCTAGTGTCAAATAAAGAAATCTACCTGTAGTCCTGCAGTATCTCTGTATGTCTCTGTAGAGTATGATGAATAGCTGCTGATTGTGAGCTACCAGGAGCACCAGCAAACTCGGACATCTCATTGTTAACCTGCAATCAAATAGTGATAGAACTTTTATACAACTGTCATTTTACTCGGGACTATAACTCGTCACGTCAACTGTATGGAAATCATGTATGACATTTTTAATGGTTAGGTTTGGCTTCCTGAGAATCCGTTGGGCTGAACGCTGCGGCTAAGACCGGTTTTTTAAAGAAAGCAAAAAGTCACATAGCAAAAATGACGTTGGCAAAAGGCATAAAACAAAAATTGCATAAAATTTAACCTTTTTATTAGTTTTAATTGAATTTTATGGTCTATCTCACCAGAGTATATAAATAAAATAAAAAATGAAAAAAAAAACAACATTAATCCATCATATTTTCATTCTTTACCTTGCTGAGTTCATCAATTAGAAGTTCTATTTCTGTTCCCAACTTTTCTACACTTTCAGTTTGGGAGATCAAGGGTTGTTTATCCTAAGCATATTCAAGGGGTATTAGAATTAAGGCATAATCATTCATGGAGTATTAGAACTAAGGAGGGGAGATCCAGGCATATTCATGGAGTATTAACATTAAGGGGAGAAGGATCAGGGGTTCTTAATCCTAGGCATATTCATGGAGAATTAGAACTAAGGACTAAGGAGGGAGGGAGATTCATAAATATTCATGGAGTATTACACTAAGGAGGGGAGATCCAAACATATTCATGGAGTATTAGAACTAAGGAGTTGTAGATCAAGGATGCTTATTTCATCCTATCAAGATGCATTAGAACTAAGGAGAGAGGGGGATCCAGACATATTCCAGCAGTATTAGAAATAAGGAGGGGAGATCCAGGCATATTCATGGAGTATTAGAACTAAGGAGTAGTAGATCAAGGGTTGTTTATCCCTGGCATATTCAAGATGTATTAGAACTAAGGAGAGAGGGGAATCCAGACATATTCCAGCAGTATTAGAACTAAGGAAGGGAGATCAAATATTGACCTGTAAAATTGGTTTTTGGAAAACGTAAATCAAGTCAAAATTTTTAAATAAATATTTGTGTTACCTCCGGTNATTACACTAAGGAGGGGAGATCCAAACATATTCATGGAGTATTAGAACTAAGGAGTTGTAGATCAAGGATGCTTATTTCATCCTATCAAGATGTATTAGAACTAAGGAGAGAGGGGAATCCAGACATATTCCAGCAGTATTAGAACTAAGGAAGGGAGATCAAATATTGACCTGTAAAATTGGTTTTTGGAAAACGTAAATCAAGTCAAAATTTTTAAATAAATATTTGTGTTACCTCCGGTCCTTTCTTTCTGCCGAGACTTGTTCCCAGTTTACTGTAGGAGACAAGCTTAACATCAATATCATTTTCTAGATTTCTTGCTCTTTTCCTCAATCCTTCCCAACCACCAGGTTTACCAGATACTAGAACATATTAATCATATATAAAAGGGAATATTTTAGATTTATTCCTCAATCCTTCCCAACCACCAGGTTTACCAGATACGAGAACATATTAAACATATTAAAGGGAATATTTTAGATGTATTCCTCAATCCTTCCCAACCACCAGGTTTAACAGGTACTAGAACACATTAAACATATTAAAGGGAACATTCTAGATTGCTTGCACTATTCATCAATCCTTCCCAACCACCAAGTTTACCAAATACTAGAACATATTAAACAAATTAAAGGGAATATTCTAGATGTATTCCTCAATCCTTCCCAACCACCAGGTTTACCAGATACTAGAACATATTACACATATTAAAGGGAATATTTTAGATTTATTCCACAATCCTTCCCAACCACCAGGTTTACCAGATACTAGAACATATTAAACATATTAAAGGGAATATTCTAGATTTATTCTTCCATCCTTCCCAACCACCAGGTTTACCAGGTACTAAAACAAATTAAACATATTAAAGGGAATATTCTAGAAGTATTCCTCAATCCTTCCCAACCACCAGGTTTACCAGATACTAGAACATATTACACATATTAAAGGGAATATTTTAGATTTATTCCTCAATCCTTCCCAACCACCAGGTTTACCAGATACTAGAACATATTACACATATTAAAGGGAATATTTTAGATTTATTCCTCAATCCTTCCCAACCACCAGGTTTACCAGAAACTAGAACATTTTAGAAACATTGTGATCAGTTAGATTTTTAGAAGTATTTAAGTCTGCAATTGATGTTTTTCGTTAAAACTAGAGATGCCGATACTAAGTACATTCGAGTTTTTGTATTGAAAAATATATTTCCGGTCAAGTTAATGAATGAGTTTTAACTTTTCGGTCATATCAATAATGATATCATATTTAATTAGGGCAGTTGACCAAGGAAGTTACGTTCACTTGCCGCGTTGAATTACAAGAAGAGAGAGATTAGTATATATTTTAGGGTTAGATAATAGATTACTTTAAGACACTTTCTGGGCCTAGCGCTGCGGCTAAGACTGGCTAGGGGGCCCAGCGCCGCGGCTAGAACAGGCTCTCTCTGCCTTGTAATTCAACTCAGTATGCGCACGCAAGTTTCTTGAGTTCTGCCTATCTTTTATAAAGGGGTAAATAGTCCCTCATCTTCACTTTGTAAACTTAACTTATATTTTACTCAAGCTTTTAAATTTCTTCTTTGAAGAAAACGAATATAAAAATATTGATATTTTCGTTTTTAACACATTTATTGTATAATTTGTTAAGTACTTGTTTGGCTACCTAGCTCTGCCTGAAAAATAAGTTTTTGCCAACTCACTCAACTATAAATATTCAAACCAAGCGAAGAACATTCCCGTGGTTCCACCGAGTTCCAGAATCAGGAGTTATGATCGGACAAACAAACTAAAACTTCTTCATAAAATACTAACTTGATTTAATTTGATACAAATTTTGTCACAATTTTCCCTTAGATTCCCCTTGTTTTCTGTAAATACTGTTTTCCCTCCAAAACCATTAAAATACATTAAAATTATTTCCGTTCTAGATTTTACACCTTCAGGGGTTGTTATTTAATAAGAAACCAGGGCTTATAACTTTTAGGTGGAGTATTGTTAATATTGAACGCTTCATCTCGATATCTAATGTGGGAATTTTCAAATTTGAGGATACACACTTGATCCCGCAAGACAAATTATAATAACATAATTTTTGAAATCCAATACAATAACAATAACAAGAATTTTAGGCACGCCCTTTACCAGAGAAATAGTAAGGAGGGAAGGTTATGGGGACTCAGACTCTCCCCCCCCCCCCCCTCGAATCAATACAATCTTTGGTTTTCGGGTTTTGTTCAAGCTTTGCGCCCCCCCCCCCCGAAAAAAACTTGAGCCTTTCCTAAACAAATTCCTACTTACGCAATCACGTTTAAATCCCAAAGCGATTAACAAAATCGAGAAATCGAAAATGAATCAAAATATTTTGAAGTGAAGTTTGTAGAAAATATTGACAGTAAATATTGCGGGGCAGAGGCTGCATAATATTGTTAAATTCGACAGTTATAAATAGACCGGGGGAGTTAAACAATTCAACACTAGTATTTAAAGGAACCTAGTTTTTACTCAAGTGAAACACTAAACAGAGGAGGTGCATGCTTGATTCACAACGGTACATTAACACCTGAATCTGATCAATAAAAAGTGCAGATAGTATTTTTTTTCTGACAATTTCACAGAGAAAACCTGGATATTTTTATCATTCTTAATCAGAAGACGCTTTTAAGGCTACCGTTGAAAAAAATTAAGGGTCGTTCGTAATTACGTGAACAGTCCCTTTAAAAAATATATTTTCAGTAACACATTTCTGTAGAGACAAAATGACGCGAAGGCCCTGTTCAACATTTGAACAAATGTTCAAAAAGAAGGTCCTTACTAAGGTAAGCATTCTATGCCGTGTTGGTTGAAGGGAATGATTGATAACAAATAAAAGGATTAATACTAATGAAATTTTAGTTAAATTGGAAATTAATTTATGAAAAAAAGGTCTAAGTAAAATTCTCTAAAAAAATCTGATTAAAATGAAAATATTAGTTATCAATTCTTCCACTTTTTAGCTCACAATTTTTTGTCTCTAAGGAAAATTAGGACTTGGCTGTCAGCGGCAGATATAAACAAATTCTATCCACCTTGCCTTAGTTTTAATCCTTGCTTATTAAAATCTAACAATTATTAAATATTTACAAATGATTGACCCTTTAAGCACTAACTTCTTAAATTAATAAATATAATTATGATATAAATTTTAGAACACCCTGGCTGAGTCAGTTAAGGATAACACTGCACTAGATATAGCTGCCTACAGGTTCACACTCAGAAACAAGTTTCCAAGGGGATGGGGGATGGGGGGGAGTATATTGGCTACTTATAAACAACAAATATTTGTTAAAAATCAGTAAATGATAAACGAATTTTAAGAAAAACCTTTGAAAAATTTGACGATGACGGAAATGGAGAAATAGATGTAGGAGAATTCGGAACAATGAGTAAGTTATTTTAAAGTTTGTATAGAAAAAAAAACATAAATATTTTTCTTTAGTTCGAAGTTTGGGACTTTCTCCAACAGATTCGGAGATTCAGGTATGGTTTTGGACATATTGGTGTGTTCTTATTTAACGTTCAGTGGATCCCCCCCCTCTCAATATCTATCTTTCTTAACCTAACCTAACTTCAACAGTGTAATGTTTAGAGGACGTTTTATTTTAGAATGAAAGGGGTGGGGAAGGGTCCAAAATAATTACCATATGACCGGAAATTAGATTGTTTTTATTTTTGGCTAACTTTCAATTAGTGAATCAGTGTGGACTAAGGCTCAAAAAATAGGAAAGAAATTGACCAACATGAAATCAATGCGTAATTATGGCACATATTCCTCAAACCCTTTGAGGTTAACAAGATTATTCATAAAAAATTTAATAAAACGTCAAAATTTTTATTTGTGACTAGATTCTGTTTAATAAAATGGACACGGATGAAAGTGGATTCATTGAGTTTAACGAGTTCATTCATATCCTGGATCATTCCATCATGAACCGGACTAGAGAGGACACAAAGGATATACTGCTTAGTTCATTTAGGTAAATATCATGAACCAGACTAGAGAGGAGATACAAGAGATATACTGCTTAGTTCATTTAGGTAAATATCATGAACCGGACTAGGCAGGATAAAAGGAATATACTGCATAGTTCATTAAGGTAAATATCAGGAACCGAACAAGGGAGAATACATGGGATATACTGCTCAGTTCATTTAGGTAAATATCATGAGCGGACTAGGAAGGATACAAGAAATATATTGCTTAGTTCATTTAGGTAAATATCATGAACCGGACTAGATAGGACACAAGGGACACACTGCTTAGTTCATTTAGGTGAATATCATGAACCAGACTAGAGAGAATACAAGGGATACACTGTTCATTTATGTAAATATCATGAACCAGACTATCATGAATCGGACTAGGGAAAATACAAGGGATATACTGCTTAGTTCATTTGGGTAAATATCATGAACCGGACTAAGGAAAATACAAGGGATAAACTGCTTATTTCATTTAGTTAAATATCATGAACCTGACTAGGGAAAATACAAGGGATATACTGCTTGGTTTATTTGGGTAAATATCATGAACCGGACTAGGTAAAATACAAGGAATATACTGCTTAGTTTATTTGGGTAAATATCATTAACCTGACTAGGGAGTATAAGGGGATTGGTTCTCCAATTAACTTTAAATATTAATCGCTTGGATCTTTCTATGTCGATGGATCAAATATTTTTTTTCTTAGTTTCCTTAGTAGCAGAGCATTGCAGCCAACAAGTTCTTTAAGATAGATTTATTTAGAAAGCTGCAACCGAACAGATTGATGAAGGTGAATGATCTGAAGAAAGTTTTGACACAATATGGATCTATGGCCATGACAGAAGATGAGGTAGTGATAACAGTAATATACAAAACAATGATCTTTTATTTATATCTAAAATGTTACTTTAGATTTTAGAATGTTTTATCTATAATAAATGTTCAGTAAAAAGGTACATACAAATTAAAAGATCCTAGGTAACATTTTCATTTAAAAAACAAGGGAAGACGACTTTTACTCCGCCGTTTTCAAGACTGTGCTTCCTTGATAAGAAATTTTGTACATCTGTACAAAGATATTGTAAACGTAATTTCAGAGGACCCTCCATTTAAAAAGTTTCCGATTCGTGTTGTAATGAGGACATTTTTCTATCTTTCTACTAATTTTCAATTCAGAAAATTTCCCTCATGGTCTCCGACAATTAAAAAAAAATCAATTTTCAGTTAGAAAACCAAGGCTGACATGAGCACAGGTCTAAAGGGTGCCATAATGAATCAAGCATGCCACATTGGGTCCCTTATAGTTACGTCTTCAGTTCCTTTTTATTTGAATGCAAATATAATGTTGCATTCAAAGCCCAAAGGTAAATAACTGTTTGTTGTAAAAACCTTGTATTGTTCAAAGGTTGAGGATTTGATCCGACAAGTGAATCCGTCCTCCACTCTCAAGTAAGCAATCCATCAATCAATCAATCATACTTTTAGGAACGTCCTATGACCTCAAAATGACTTAGTTGGATGTGAAATAAGGATTTATAATTTTCCATGTAATTGTAGCGCTCTTTGTGCGAATTTTATTGTAGTAAAGTTTAGTTACATGTAAAAATTTGGATTATGCTTTATTGCAGCGGATATCCGACATTTACCAAATTACGTATTACAGCAACATAAAACTGCAGGGGTCTTCCTAGTTCCAGTACACGGTTCAATAAATATTTTTTTGTCACTTTAAAAAAAAATCTAATTTTAAGATCATGATTATAAAAAAAAGAGTGCGCCAACAAAAAAGATAAAAGTGTGTTCCCTTTGCTAACAACGTGTGAAATATTTTAATTGGCTAACAAGTAATAATCTATGTTTCAGCGATGACATGGATTACAATAATCTATGTTTCAGCGATGACATGGATTACAATAATCTATGTTTCAGAGATGAAGTGGATTACAATAATCTTGTGGAAAAACTTGTTGAAAATTAAAAACACCAAGAACAGAAATTACTCAGTATCTTATGTACTATGTGTCCAGCTAAATATATTGCAGCTACTTTATTGATTAAAAGATAATAAACTGGTTGAAGAGAGTGTAAGCATAATTTCAAGTGCCCCCTCAAGCAAAGAGGCAATGTCCGATTTACGACGGTATCCTTAAAAGCTTTGTCTCCTCGAGTATGAATTTATAATTTCGATAACTGATTATTTTTAATTTTGGTTTCTCAAAGTAACTGCGCATTTCTATTGCATTAAAACATAAAGGACTGGAAATATCAGATTTAAACACTTTACAAGCTAGAAATACGACAGCAGGACTGGAAATATCAAATTTAAACACTTTAGAAACTAGAAATACGACTACAGGACTGGAAATATCAGATTTAAACACTTTAAAAACTAGAAATACGACAGCAGGACTGGAAATATCAGATTTAAACACTTTAGAAACTAGAAATACGACAGCAGGGCTGGAAATATCAGATTTAAACACTTTAGAAACTAGAAATACGACAGCATCTTTCAAATTTTTGATTAGATAAGGTTTCAAGTGTACCGTTGTGAAATTACGCTTAGTCTCTTAAACAATGTTTGACCATTTAATTTATTAATGTCATTAATCATTCCAGAACTCTTTCTATCAGATTTTGTCCCCCCCCCCTCTCATTAATCAAATCTTTATAAATTGACAATTGTAACAAAGCATGAATCTAAACGCTGAAACACTCACCCGCCATTTTAGAGTTAAAATATTTAGAATCAAAGCCTGTATCAAAATCTGCCCAGCTCATTTCATTATATACCTGAAATAAAAAACTATTAAATAAGAGCAAACTTTTTAATTTAAACACATTTACATTTTTTTAAGAAACAGATGTTATTCGAAACCAAACGAGATTTTACACTCAGTAGACCTTTTTAGAGACCTCTTGCAGAAAAATAGGGTTCTTCAGTGATTAAAGGGGATGGAAATCATCGGAACAGCTTTATTTAAAAAATTAGATAAATTGTAGGATCTGTAGACAGTAGTTGATATGTCGATCTCCGCAGTTCGTCAATATCTAAACAAATTAATGCTAGTACAACATTAAAAATTTTGATATTTTCATTCTGGTTTGATAGCTAACAGGGGAGGGGGGAAGACATTTGCACCCCCTGAGATTTCAGAATAGCTTCTCAATAGCACTTAAGAGTAAGAAAACCTAGTGCATAACAGGAAAAAATATCTATCTTAAAAAGATTTTCACCTGCAGCGCGTTTTTTGCTTTTTTTTTGGGTCCGAAATATATCTAGCATCCCAATCACTTAAATCCCGTATCCGCCCCTGATAGCTAGCATTCTTGTAATTCTTTTTTTGTAGTGATTTTCTCCTTAATTCTTTTTGTGTGTTTTTATCTTTTTTTATCGAGTCCGCCTGGTGCGGAAACAATCATTTTATATCTTGTAATTATTAAAAGTTGAATTTATAAATATTGTTTTTTTTTCTGCAGAATTAAATGACTTGATTTGATTTAAATTATAGAAAAAAGGAAACAGTGTTGCATCACTAAAATTCTACCACACAAGTTTACTTCTCTAACTTCAAGGTGTTGGAAGATATACTAGAGTGGTAGGCGATTATATCAATACAATGAAGACGTCTTTTTATTTAAGTTTTGATTGTTTACAAGCTTTTTTAAAATTACAAGTTTACAGTATTTAAAGAGAAGCTTTATAAATTGACAGCTTCTGTTCGTTTCCATGTTAATGTGTAATAATGCTGTTTGAAAGCTGGATATAAATCAAAATTGAAATAAAAAGTCGTATTCCTTGTATTGATATATGCGACGACGACTGTAGGTCACAAAGACATACCACTAGTGTGTCCTAGTCATAAAATTCAGAGATAAAAAAAATAAGAATAAAACAAGAAATAAAAGAAAATGCTTTTTGTATACTTCCTTAACTTTTTCACAACAAATCAATTTTAAGATTTAGTTCTTATTTTCAACTTTGAGAATTCTGTAAAAACCAGAATTATGGCACACAATCAAATCAGCTCAGCTCAGCTCAGCTCAGCTCAGCTCAGCTCAGCTCAGCTCAGCTCAACTCAACTCAACTCAACTCAACTCAACTCAACTCAACTCAACTCAACTCAAATTAAAGAAATGTAAAAGTGAAAAACTCTTTGTCACGCATTTACCTTTAATTCAAGCTTTTCTCTATAGTTTTCTAGTTCTCATTCATTTAAACAAAATACATTTTATTTGATCTGAAAAAATCACTAAATTTAGAAGATGAGGAAAACATATCTAAAAAATTTACAATTAAAAAATGGTCTTAGTCAAGCTTACAATCAGCGTTTCGGATCCGGATCCGGTCGGATCCGTATCATTTGGTCGGATCCGGATCCGTATCAGGAAACGTTGATATGGATCCGGGTAGCGCCAAAAATTAACCAAAATCATGGAATAAATAAATCAAAATGGTTCGTAAATGTATTATTTACATGACGAAAATTTTTCAAAATTATCTTTAATAATTTAATGTTTACATTTATATAATAGTAATAACGACATTTTTAACTTTAGGATTACTCAGTTACCTCGGATCCGGATCCGGATCCATAATCACGGATGCGGATCCGCATCAAAATGATACGGATCCGAAACACTGCTTACAATACAAAATTAACACAACTAAATAAACTTTGGTGGGATTGAATCAAGTAAAAAAATACAGATACATGAGATACATAATGATTTCCACAGAATGATGATTAACATTATCATGATATTGCCCTTCCTCAGTGGAATTACACGCTATATGGGATTTCCACCCACCATTATCATAATTATTGTTACTTACATTCAACCTACAGTCAAAGTATCATGCTCTGCAGGCTATGTCAGGTTAAGTTATCACTATTGAAACGTGAGAGAGTTTAAAGAATTGAGGACAAAAAATATTTTAATTGCGCATTTTTTCATCAATCGATCAGGCATTTTGAGGTACGTCCTCCTGACACCACAATTAATCCAAACTGAATATACAAAGACAGGACTCAGAACTGGAACAAGGTTGAATAGCTTGCAATATGCCAATTATACAATTTTAATAGAAGGAGTTGTTTGTTTTGAGAATTAATATTTGCATTATTCTGATCCATTATTCTTCAAACTCCAGGGATACTTAAAGCTTGTCAAGGATCTCCGACACATCCTGAACCTGATTGACTCCGGGTCTCCTGATATACAGGTAAACCCCGTTTTCAACACCATGGACATTCGGGACAGTCTAGAAAAATATAAATCAGTTTTATAAAAAATAAACGTAACAAGCTTAAAGGGATTATTAACGTTATTTCTTTTTTGAACGACTTAAGTTTTCTTTCTTTAAAATCAACGATATTTAAAAAATCTAAGGAATTGAGTTTTTGACACAAACTGTTGCATTCCTTTATGGTGAAAATCTTTAACTTAAATTATTTAATATAACAGAATTCATAGTTTGAAAAATCTAAGGTCTACGATATTGGGTTGCAAAGATATATCGATCCTAAAATCGGTGTTTGTGGAAAAGACTCAATTCCTTTAATGTAAAAAAGCCAAATCTAACTTCATAATAATAATAAAAAAAAAATAATAGTTAAATAAAAACTTTATTTTTCCAACGCTCAAACAAGTATTTATAAAATTCATGGAGTTTCTAAAATCTATAAATTAAATAAGATTAAGGAAAATGTAAATGTATACGATATGTGAAAATGTGACCTTCATGTACAGGGATACAGTGGAGTCGCATGCCAAACCTCTTAGATACTCTCTTGCTCTGAAGCAAAATAATTTAAAGGCACAGTAACCGTAATTTTAATTGACTCTCCATGCAAAGAGGACAATTCCCGATTAACAATCGTACCATTATTTAATTATGACAAAGGGCCTCATTTGTCCTCTGAGTGGCTCTAAAAAACGAGTAACACGACCCATCAGCATCCCCATTAGATAATGAGACGTGAGCCTCAGGGAGGGGCCTGTTAATCTGATTAGTAATGTAAAAAATATCATCAATGTGTTTTTTCTAGGTTTAGAAGTGTTTGTTTCTGATAATTCCTATATGTTTAATGATTAATGGAGAAACCACAAGTGAAATTAATCATTTTTCTAAATTATAAAAAATGAGGGGTGGCGTTGTGTAATAAAATAACGCCCCCTGTATGTTTGCAACATATAAAACGTTCAGCTTAAACTGTTAAGAAATAAATATTTAAAATTATATCTAATTCAAACTTTGTCAATAAAAAATGAGGGGTGGCGTTGTGTAATAAAATAACGCCCCCTGTATGTTTGCAACATATAAAACGTTCAGCTTAAACTGTTAAGAAATAAATATCTAAAATTATATCTAATTCAAACTTTGTCAAACAAAGCTGTTAAGTATACCGTTGTTTATCTGGAATTTCCATTTTTGCATGGAGGGTCAATTGGAATTACGCTTACAGTCTCTTAAAAGAACTTATTCTCATTAAAAAATATTTCAGATAAGGAAACCATATCAAAGGAAAAATACTTTTTTAAATTGAAAAATTATTTTTACCTTTTCATCCAACCATCATCTTTCATCGGCCCCATGTAGAGAAGTGAACAGTCTCTTGCCTGAGCAAAGAAATTAATCTTAATGGAACCTTAGGTCTAAACTTATGCCTAGACCTCAACTTGATCTTGGTTTAAGCCTAGACCTTAACCTTGACACTAACATGAGCATAGACCTCAACCTTGATCTGACTTTACCCTTGACCTCAAGTTGATTTAGGCTTAAACCTAGACCTTAACCTTAATCTGGACTTAGATCCAGATTCAACTTGAACTGGACTTAAACCTGATATACACCTTGATCTGGACTTAGACCCAAACCTCAACCTTAACCTGGGCTAAGACCCAGATTTAAACTTGATCTGGACTTAAGCCCTTACCAAGACCATTCTATATCAAATTTTTACCCCGAGTTGACCTTGACCTTTAGACCTAAATTACCAGGGAAGGTAGGTTGGCTACTGAAGGAGAAATGTCTCTGAGAAACCTTGGATTGATATCTCTACAGATACCATGGTCTAGCAAATACACTCTAACAATACTCTCTAGATATTTATTATTCATGTTTTTCATGTACTTCTCATTCACAACGGTACCCTTCAAGGTTTTGTATGATCAAGAATGCATGAGGTATCAATCACCGTCTCTTTTTATTTAATTGTCACTTCTTTATATAATGTCACTTGCGCATTTTTTTCTTCAGAAAAAAGGAGGAAATTTTCAAAATAAAACACGACGATATCTTCCACATTATTAACTTGGTAAAGGTATAAAGGCTACCGTTGTGAATCGTTCATGTCCGTCTTTAAAGGGAAGGTCACTAGAAATTACAACGACAATAGTTTTGGATACTTATATACTGCTTGACTTGATGCATTCAAATGTTCCTAGGATTATGATCATTTTGTCGACTAGCTTTCCTCCATCAATTAATAAAAGCTGAAGTATAATTATTTCTCGTTTAAAAGGCTACCGTTGTGAATCGTTCATGTCCGTCTTTAAAGGGAAGGTCACTAGAAATTACAACGACAATAGTTTTGGATACTTATATACTGCTTGATTTGATGCATTCAAATGTTCCTAGGATTATGATCATTTTGTCGACTAGCTTTCCTCCATCAATTAATAAAAGCTGAAGTATAATTATTTCTCGTTTTCTTATTGTTTGATAATAAATAAATATATCTTGTCAAACCATTATTCTTTGTACGGTGAGACCCACAGCACTTTGGAAAAGGAAGAAAACTTAATTTATTAATTAAAATTTCGTGTCATATTTAAACAAACAGATTTCACTCAATAAGATGATTTTTTAGCTACAGCTAAAAATGTTTGATTTTACACATCGTCAAATACACATAATAATTTTAAAATGTCGTCTTGCTATTCCATAGTTTTACGGGTCTCGCTATATAAATATATATATAAAATATTCATTAAATAAGTTGTATTTATCGAAACATGAACAATTCCTGTTTCTCCATGTTCCTAAAACAAAACAAAAAATTAGAGACAAATTTAGATTTTTGAAAATTATACATCTAAATCATGAAAATCAAATCAACTCAGACTGGACGCCGAATTCTAAACTTGAATCAATGATTCCAAAATTTTGCCAGCGCGCATTAGAAATTCGTAATTAAACAGTTCAACATTTGTTGATAAAAAGTATTAATACATTTTCTACCAAAATTAAAAGCTAAGAAATAAAAATTTGAAATTAAGTATAAACCAATTGTCTAAAGAAGCTTTATAAGATTCATTATATTGATGTCATTTTCATCTAAAGTACAAGCTTTTATATCTCATTGATTTCCGAAGTCTACTCTGGTTTCAAACCGACAATAACTTTATGAACACAGATATCAGCATAAGATTTTATATTGATCAAATATTTTTACAGTTATCCCACAAAACAGTAGAAAGACGACTTGAAGGTCATCTTAGATCTTCGAATCGGCATTTTCAAAATGATGTCTGCTTTTTCATCAATATTACCGGGGATATTAAGCATTTCGCTCAGATTTTTATTATTTAACAAATACAAAAATTGTCTAAAGATAAAATTTCTTAATATCACCGGTAATATTATTAATTCTAGAATGAAAATTCTAAAATCAGGTTTACACATAAAATGCCACAAATTATTTCAAAGATAAAAGACGACCTTCAAGTCGTCTGGCTACAATCATGTTTCGATGGATACCCTGTATGATAACAGTCGTTTATAAAAATCCACCTGTATCTGCACTCTGCACCAGTCAAACTTTGCGTCCTTGAATCCATAAACCTTACAAAAATTCTTGTGAAAACTTTTTACTACAGTAAGGCCTATTACTGTGGAATAGGAAGACGAGACTCAAGTAATATCATGTGCATTGTGGTTGTAAAGAAGTAAATACTAGGAACGGTCTGTATCACTGCACATTTGATCATTAGACTATTTAGATTCAGAACTTAAGTATAACAGTCAATTTGGCATATTCCACAAGTTTATGGGTTCTAGCGGTATTATCAAATTGGAGGTTCAATTTCCCTTTTAGCTTAAGGGTTTCAGTCCTGAGGACTTAATTGTATTAAATCCGGCTCAGCCTAGGAATCCCAGGCTTAGCCAGATGATATCCAATACAAAAGTTTTGCCCTTTGATCTTTTACTTAAATTGTAATTTGAGTAGGTTTAGGATTAGGTCCATATCGCATAATAAATTTGAGTAGGTTTAGGATTAGGTCCATATCACATAATAAATTTGAGTAGGTTTAAGATTAGGTCCATATCACATAATAAATTTGAGTAGGTTTAGGATTAGGTCCATATCACATAATAAATTGATTTTAAAGCTACACTTGCCTTCTACCTATTCCACAGTTTTTGGGTTCCACTGTACTTTTACAGATAAAGGGTTACCTGCCCGCTTCCAGAATACAGTTCAAGCTGCCGATCCAACAACTGGTTATTCAGGCTTATCTCTTCAGATATTATCTAGAAATATTATTATTAAGAAATATTTATCTCTTCAGATATTATCTAGAAATATTATTATTAAGAAATATTTATCTCTTCAGATATTATCTAGAAATATTATTATTCAGAAATATATATCTCTTCAAATATAATCTGGAAATATTATTATTTAGAAATATTTATTCTTCAGATATTATCTTGAAATATTATTATTTAGAAATATTTATCTCTTCAAATATTATCTTGAAATAGTATTATTTAGAAATATTTATTCTTCAGATATTATCTTGAAATATTATTAATTAGAAATATTTATCTCTTCAAATATTATCTTAAAATATTATTATTTAGAAATATTTATCTCTTCAAATATTATCTGGAAATATTTTTCTCTTCAGATATTATCTAGAAATATTTTTCTCATCAGATATTATCAAGAAATATTTATCTCTTGAGATATATAAAGAAACATTGAAACATTTATCTCTCTCAAGATTATCTAGAAATTTCTAACCTTTATTTCAAAGATAATTAAATATAATCTAAACATTAGAACCTTTAAAATAATAGAATAATGCTCTATTTTTAGGTCACCTTCAATTCACAATAAACCCATCAAACTTCTTTTTGATCAATTATTTGAAATATATCGCATTTTTTCTTGCGTGAGAAGTATTAAATTCTGTTAATTTGTAAATAATCGATTTCCAAAGAGAGGATGATGCACTCAATGCAAAAAGCGTACCACGATGTCAATCAGACATTCCACTAAAAAAAATTTACCTTAGGGGAAAATTCCCCAATGAATTCGTCTTCAGCGGATTCACAGGCAACGAACAGAGTTTCAAAAGAGATTACTTTCAATATCTAAATACATTCATTAATCTTACTTCAAGTGAAAGGAAAGTAAATATTAAAATCTTTTATAAAAAAGATATTGAAAAGAGCGAAATATTATGATTTTGAAATGTAATGCTTTTTCTCATATTGTGCCTAAAATTAAAACTAGAAGCAACAGGGTCACAAAATTACAAGACGAAGATTTTACAGTTAGTTTGTTCAAGCTACTTAAAAGTAACATTAAAATTACAATCAAATGCCTCGTAAACTAAAGACGATTAAGAAATTCAAAATCAATTCTTACCTTAATCCGGATAAGACTACTAGAACTGATTTCCTTGATTTCCCAATTAGTTTGGCTAACCATCTCAACTGAATAGGGATTGAATAAAAATAACGAAAGATATCAATATAACGAAAGCCAAAGCACAGTTTGCTTGAACCAACTTTAGGTTGAGTTATTGGAAGGATTATGGACACGGATTTACTTCTGGATACAGTTACAGCTCCATCTTTCAGTCCAGTGTGCCTCAGACTTTGTCGTTGAGCTATCTGAGTTATTTATGGCTTTCAGGTCAGGCAGCCCCATATCAACAATGTTTAAGGGATCTACAAAATCACAAAACTCACTTTTGGATTTTTTAACGGATTTTCTCGGATTTTCTCTTGAAACCGAAATTATGACTATTGAATCCTGCTTAAATTTTTCTTAATGATCTCAAAGACAAACTATAATATGCCTTGAAATCACATATGCAAACTGTGATAGCATTAATTATTAAAATAACGAAAACCATGACAATAATAATAACAAAAGCAACAAGTACTATACAATCTAATAATAAAAATAATACAAATTTTAATAGTCGTGGCCTAAAGCTAAGAGAGAAAAAACATTTTTAAAAAGTGAAAAGTTGAAACTGTGTACAGAACTCTGAATACTAAGGACTGCTGAAGATCCAGTCATTTAGAGTTTTTTTTCCACTCTTCTATACATCTAAAATTCATTAAAGTGACTGTAAGCATAATATCAAGAGACCTTCCATGCAAAGATGGCAATGTCCGATTCACAACGGTATACTTAAAATCTTTGTCTGATCAAGTATGAATTAAATATCAATGTTAAAATTTGTAAACTGATTATTTTCAACCGGGGTTTCTCTACAAAAGTGACTTGGCAATTTTACTGAAAGCGAACATAGGAACCTTGGAAAACGGCAATGTCTTTTTAATGGTACCGTTGTAAATCGGGGATTGTCATTGCCTGAAATTACCTTTACAGAACCTTTAATACCAAAAAAAATCAGGTTGAATGTGATCTAATCATGTAAACGATCATTTATCAATAACTTACCTTGTCTTGGGACAATAGTTGGATCAGTATGGGAGTGTGCACAGAATTCGTCCAGGGAGCATTTACCATAAAGAAGAAATTTTGAACAAGGCTCCCGCTTAACCCTAGATACAAAATATTATTTTTTAAAAATGTTTACCCCCTGGGTACCCATGGTTTTTTTCCCAAAAATTTCAGCCAATTTTGTCCAGCCGTTTGGCCACCACTAAAAAAGAAATTTATCATAAAGATTTTACAGATTTTTACCTTTTATTACAGATTGATTCTTGCAAACTAATCATTTACAGAAAAAAAATTATTTTGATTGAATTGATTTTGTCACTCTTTAAATGAAAGTCACACACACATTCTCTTCTTCAGTAAATGTTTTTATTTTCTAATCTTTTATACTCAAATTCTACTCGAACCCCTAAGGAAATGATTTACTGTACGTTATCGCTTTTAATTACAGTTAAAAATAATAAGAACAAATTCTCGGGCTAGTTTATACAGTCTGAAGACTTTTCTCGTCCGCAAACTTGTGTCTGTGATTGTAAATATTTAAAATATGAATGTTTTTATCTTATGACATTTAAATCAAACATATATTGCTAATATTTAACCTGTAAATTAGTTTAAAATATACATTATTATTATTATTATGTATATTTGTAAAAACTCCTACTTGAATCTATCAATGGAAACAGCAACATCATCATCTGGGGTCGTGTAGTTGTTCATTGGAGAATCAAAATCTTCCTCCATAGCCTTCCAATTAGTTAGATTCATGGTGCTATTGGGATCCTCATCCACCTAGAATAATAAATATGATAACGACAACGACAACGACAACGACAACGACAACGACAACGACAAAACAATGATAATAATAATAAAAATAATGATAATAATAATAGTTATCTTTAGTACACATGCTGTCAGAATTGAATAATAGTTAGTTGGCAACTAAGACGACCTTGCATTTGTATTAATAGAACTAACTAAAAGTAATAATCGATTGGACTAAAGTTCATAATCATTTAGAAGTACAATAGGGGAAAAGAAAGAAGGGAAGCAAATTCTTAAAATATGAGAAAAAAAATATTATTTAAAAACGAAGTTTGAGAAAATTTAAAAAAAAAATGGAGCAGAGGGAAAAACTAAATGTAAAGATATGAGTAAGGTAAATAAATGGGAAGAAAAGACAAAAAGGACAAAGAGAAGAAAAGGTAGGAAAAGGTTAAACACAACATCCCTACAACCGATATCTTCAAGTACCTCGGTATTTTCAAGTACCTCGAGTACCTCAAGTAACTTAAAATGTTCAAGTCATTCAAGTACCTTGGTATCTTCAATATCACCAAGTTCCTCAATATCTTCGATATTAACTAATGTTTGGTTTTTCATTGCGAGATTTAGATCACAAATAAGTCTGAAATAGAGATTGAACTATTACTCAATACAATAAAGATCATCAATTTAGGGTAAAAGTGTATCATAAAGTATTCATTTTACAAACTACGAATAACAACCAAAACCAAAAAAGGATTATGCCTAAGTCTGTGTAAGGGATGATGATCCTTTTTGTAAATGTTGAATTTGAGCCTAATTATTAAAAATTATGGATTTGAGCCTAATTATTAAAAATCATGGATTTTAGCCTAATTATTAAAAATGTTGATTTGAGCCTAATTATTAAAACTAGAACAAGAAATGACAGAAAACAAACAAAATACTGTAGAAATCAAAGAAATGCTAATAAATACCTATTAATCTCTATATTTTCAGAGAACAAATTAAGCCCAATAGAATCCTTTTCAACATCAAAATCAACTATGTATCCTAAAAATATTAATAGATTGGGTTATATTCGAGCCTGGAAAAGTTCAACGTAACAAAGCCTGCAGTACATGATACTTTGATTGTAGGTTGAATGATAATAATATTAATAATTTGGGTAGTAATAATAATTTAGAGAACATGTTGATAATTATTAAGTAATTAAAGTAAACATGTAAATAATGTATGTAAAAATTTCAAAAAATGTACTATGTACATTTAATACTGTAACTTTAGTACTTTTACTTCCGTAGTTCTGAAGTTAAAAATGTCTTATAATGATGGAACTAATTAACATGTAAATTTTTAATGAATGCAGAGGCCGGATTTAAACATGGTTGGTTCCACTTGAAATTTTTGGTGTTTTGAGATTTGAGCCGGCGCTCAATTGGAATCGGGTTTGGGCGATTCAGCGACGCGGTTTAAATTATTTAAACTCAGCCTCAGTATATTTGAATGGATGATCAATTAAAATTCCGTGGAGAGTTTCTTTAATCTAACTAATATCCAACCTTGAAGTACTCCCTGGCATATATCCCCTATATCCTGAAGATGTTGATGAGAGGCAGGAACACATAGAACTTGAGCAAGGTGACATGAGAACCCAAGTCCAGGTAGCTGGGAGGCTAATCCAGCTGGTAACCATCTCAACTCATCCAACTTTAATGGAAAGAGTAACTTTATTTCTAATACTTTTACAGGGGTGTATATTTTCTTAAAAATAATCACCCCCCATTCTTTCAGAAGTTAGAAATTTTCGCGGAGCCCCTTTTTTGGGTTTTTTTTTGTACTTTTAGACTTCCATCAATCTATTGATAGGATGTTTAAAAGGTATGGAGACGATGCAAAACCATAGCAGTCAACAACTTTCGTAGCGCGACTATACCGAGTCACTTTCTCCTCCTCCAAACCACCTGTCTCTCTCTACTCCCCTCTACCGGCAGAACAGTCATTCTTCCCCCGAGTTCCAACCAAGACAGTTTTCTCTAGCTTCTTTCATAAAAGATGAAAAAAAAACTTGCCTTTTGATGGTAAATTTTCACCCCCCCCCCCCCCTAAATTCTTTAACCTTGAGAAGTCTGATAAGACGCAGAAGAAAATTATCTTTTAAGTGCGCTCTATTTCCACAAATTTTTTAATTTTTTTTTGACTTGATATTATAACTTTGATTATGAAGTTACGAAGACTCTAATTGTAAATTCGAGTGAGGCTCCGTTAGTTGAGTGGCTTTTATGATTCATAAGGGTAACCTTGACAGCTTAGGATAATCTAGGATGAATAAGATATCAAAGTTTACATCTGTAAATTTTTTTTTTTTCAGTTATGGGTTCTCAACAAAATTAACTTTAACAATGCGCATTTCTCCTCCAGAAGCACAGGGAGGCAGTTATCTGGATTACACACTTTCAGTTAGATATCAACAATATCTTCCACATTAAGGATCAATAATGGGTCATACGTTACCGTTGTGAATCAGACATGCCCCTCTTTTTAAATAAAGAGTAACTAGAACTTATTGGTAGAATTAAAAATGGCCTCTACCTTGACATAAGAAAAGTTTCCTGAATCTATGAGTTTCACCAAAGCCTCTTCCGAAGCAAGCTCCAATAGTTCAACCCGAACCCAACTACTACAATTTTATTTACAGTGATAACCAGAAAACTCTGAACGAACTTAAGAATAAAAATATAACTTCAAAAAGCCAGATGAGTATGGAATAAAGCAATTGTGCAGTGTAAACAGACCCAGTTCACTTAATAAGTGATTTAACAAGTGTCTAGTAAAACTAATTGTTTCGTAACATCATAGAATAGAATTAAGTATTGCTATAAAGTCGTCTTCCTTTTTCAGAGTTTTCTGGTTATCCCTGTAGTTATCATTATTATTGTTATCATTGCGGACACCGATTTAACTTGGGGGTTCATTTAGAGAGTTTTTGACAGATGTAAGACTCTGTGGCCAATTTATGGACAAAGATATTGTTTGTTACATTTTTCTCTACATTAGAGACTAAAAAGACTAAGTTACCATACGCTATAAAGTCATAATCAGAAAGACCCGGAATTAATTGACAGTTAATCAGGCGATTTTACATATATCTCTGGCAATTTCAAATGCTCAAAAAAAGCCAGACCACATTTTGGAAATGGCTGGACTAGGAATACTTTGTGATTATCGTTTCATCAATCATATTTGTAAAATTAGATTGTAAAGTCGTCTGATTAATTGTAAATTAATTCCGGGTCTTTCAGATTAGGCCTGTATTGTATATGGCAGATTGTTTGGCAGATGTTAGGTAACAATGAGGACAGTTTTGGGGTTACAATGAGGAGAATGAAATAATTGTTGACCTCAAAGTTGATTGCCCTCTCCAAGCCCAAGAGGATCCCACCACTAGATATTGTGGATCTACTCCAGGTTCCATCTCAAGCTCTGCCAACCTAAACAGTGTCTTCCGTCCTTAAAGGTTTTTAGTCCGGATCTTCTACCTATAGTCCTACATCGGCGGATCAAATTTCAATGAATTTGATAAAAGTTCACTACTCCTTTAGTAGATGTTCTTCTTTAAAAAAAAAATACAGGATACAAAATTCTTAATTGTAAGAAAAATGTGTTCACGTGTCTCAAAAGTAATATATGACGCTATAAAAGTAAATTCACGATGATTTTAATAATGGTGCGGTTTGGGCGAATTAATGGTGAGCGCAATATCGAGAAGCTGAGTTTGTGGTGTGGATGAAAACCGGCTGCGTTGTGCCTAAACTACCTAATTGGAACAATACAGTTAATTACAAAATGCTGGCGGAGTTGGTTTAAAAATTCAAGAAAAAAAGTTGCCAGTTCAAATCAAAATTTTCGATTTCCCCTAAATCTTTTTTGCAGACAATATTATACTTCTGCTTTGGGGGGAGGATAATTTTTTGCTATTGATCATTTTGTTTAAATAATCCTGACATTAATAAATGAGCTGTACCTTAGCTCCTTCTCTATAATTTGCGCTTCATGACTCCTGGTGACATCAATGCTGCAGAAACTACCAGTGTCCTCAAACAGATTCACTCTCAAGTAAATAGGATTACGGCGCAACTAAAAATAAATATTGATGACAAAATTTCTGTTTAGCAAAGTACATATTTCCTTGAAAAATGCTGATTTGGGGGGAAATATGAATATTAGTTTAATGGAGGAAATTATTGAATTTTTGGATAACGAGTATCAAAAACCTTGCTAGTTGAAACCAATTTTATCATTCTTCGGCTCCCCATGCAGATAATCAGTATTGCGCTCTATTGATCAGGAAAACAGTGAGGCCCACAAAACTGTGAACTATGCCGACATTTAAGCAATTTAATGTGTATTTGATGCTGCTATAAAGCAAATAGTTTTGCCCGTAGTTTGAAATCTGTTTAAACTGCAAAATTGCTGTGTTTCTTGTTCATTAGACTTCTAACAGTCGTCTTTCTATTTCACAGTGTTATGGGTCCACTGTATCTGAAGCATTTCCAAAATGTACAGACCTGAAAGATAGCTGACTCTAGAAATATTGGTTCGCGTTTCTCAATTGGCTGAATTGGTTTACACGTGCTGACGCCCATATTCATGCTGTTGGTTGTACTGCTGGAGTAGCTACTTATAGTGCTGATCCAGATATTCCCGCTATCAAAATTATTGCTATCAAGGGGTTTCATGTCTTCGTTCATCTTCATGTCGTTGCTGATGTTGATGTTGATGTTGATGTTGACATTATCGTTGTTGTTAGAGTTCTTCATGATGCTATTGCTGTTGATGTTGTTGGTGATTTCCTTTACATCAATCTTACTGCGACTGCTACTACTGAAGTTGTGAATGTTCTTAGTGTTCCTGGAGGCAGGAGCTGAATAGCTTGGGCTCGTATGTGCATTAGAATTCTTGTTTAACACACGCTCAATATCTAAACATTTATTAGTAAAATTAAAGTTTTAGGGACGCTATACTTCCTAGATAACAGCCTTGGAGTTAATTTAATAAATCAAGACTGAGTTATGGCTTTACAGCTTGTGGAAGATATTTTTAAGTCAATTATTGACTTGTTTTTAACAAATTTTGTTACTCATCTAGAATTGACAGAAACTAAACTAATGATATTAATAAAAATAATTGCTGCAAACTTCCTAAGAGATCAGGCTTAAGTTCCCACTTACTGTCCATTAAAGTTCCCATAAAATCAACTCATTTATGAGCTGAGTGTAAACTCATGGGTGGGAGTCATGCCAGTTGCGTGTAAACTCCTCTGTGAGAATCAAGCCACTTGAGCGTAAACTCATCTGTGGGAGTCAAGCCAGTTGAGTGTAAACTCATATGTGAGAGTTAAGCCAGTTGAGTGTAAACTCATAGGTGGGATTCATGCCAGTTGAGTGTAAACTTTTCTGTAAGAGTCAAACCAGTTGAGTGTAAACTCATATGTGAGAGTCACACCAGTTGAGTGTAAACTCATGGGTGGGAGTAATGCCAGTTGAGTGTAAACTCATGGGTGGGAGTAATGCCAGTTGAGTGCAAACTTATCTGTGGGAGTCAAGCCAGTTAAATGTTAACTCTTAGGTGGGAGTAATGCCAGTTGAGTGTAAACTCAATCTGTGGGAGTCAAGGCAATGACGGTCTGCCATGGAATTATCTGTACACTTATCAGATTTCTAATGTAATAAAATTAAACTCACCATCTGTAACATTTTCCACATCTTTGATCTCCAACTTCTGCAACCACTGATTCACATAACTGGTCTTGTCGGGGCTATAAAAGAATTAAATAAATAAAAAATGTTTTTCCCTTAATTAGGGGAATAATTTCAGGATTCCATAAAATGTTATTTTTACCTGCAGTTCAGTTTGTCAAATATATCTTCGGGTTTTCTGAACATAAACAATATTTTCAAATTTTTTATTAAAAAGGCTTTACAAAGATGGTAGCAAAGGAGTACAATACAAATTGCAAATCTGTTCAAGTGAAAATTTAGTAGCAGTTATTAATTATTAAGTAAAGAATACAAAAAATTCAAAATTTCAGAAATCGTCGACATGTTAAAATATCGATAAAAAATAGCGAAATAATACATAAGTGCAAATTTCATCATATTTATCAAAAAAGTACTTTTTTTAATTTGTTATGGCTTTTCATTTCACTTAATTTTAAGGAGTATTAAGAAGGATGAGATTATCATTTTATCAAATCAAATCAAATCAAATCAAATCAAATCAAATCAAATCAAATCAAATCAAATCAAATCAAATCAAATCAAATCAAATCAAATCAAATCAAATCAAATCAAATCAAATCAAATCAAATCAAATCAAATCAAATCAAATCAAATCAAATCAAATCAAATCAAATCAAATCAAATCAAATCAAATCAAATCAAATCAAATCAAATCAAATCAAATCAAATCAAATCAAATCAAATCAAANAAAAACTTATCGGAAACTAAAGTTTATCGATTTTTGGGTTCTATATTGAGCAACCAAGTGGCATCTTTGGGGAATATAAAACTATTTTAAATGTTTGTTACAAACAATACGACTTTTCTTAGCATTCAGTCCGAAGATTACTGGACACTTCAAAACTAGAAAAACTAAAATATCTTCTACGTTACTGATCCTTCAGATAAAGGTTTAAGTGTATTTTACCGCAGTAAATCGGGAATTCCTATTTTTTCATGAAGCATCATTTGAAGTTACGCTTCCAGTCGTCCCCTGAGGTGATACTTATTAAATTTTTTCCGCCCTTGAGTAAAGCAAAGAGAAGTTTTCTAAAAAAAAAGCTGTTCCTGTGCATTCGGAATCTGGTCCCAGTCCAGGGAATCAATATAGCAGAGACAGTCTTGAATCTTAAATACAAAAATACATAACAAATACAGAGTTTAGAATACGGATTCATTGGATCTGCAACATTTCGGCCTCTTAAATCCTCATAGGGATACGAAAAATGTGCAGAGCCAAGGGTAAAAACGTTGAAAACCTGTAAAAAAAAAAATTTATTCATCAAAATCTGAATCTGAACTGTTAAAAAGAGAGATTATTAAACTTTTCCTTTTCTCTACATTTTTGTTGAGTTTTAACATAAAAATAGGCAAAAAAAATTGAAATTATTTTGTTAAAAAAATCAATAAATCTTAAAGAAATGTTGATGACCTGGATCCAAATCTAGATCCGAAGCACTAAAAGAAATAATTAGAAAATGGTCACCTTCCATTTGTCAAAGAACTTCTTCTTCTTCCTCCTCTTATCAGAAAATTTACAAGTGAAGGCCTTTAAAATCATTCAATTAAATAATTAACAGATTCCTTGTTGTATTCGTTAGAGGGATTGTATGCGTAGTTTAAAGTAACATTCCATTTAAAGGGTTTTTTAAAAATATGTCGATGTTAATTGGTTTTATTAGTTTATTTAACTTTTAATAAAACTGTATTTTATTGAAACTGTATTAAACTTTGCAATATCTTTATCTCAAGAAAGAAAAAATGGAAGTACCAACCCAAAGAACTATTTATTTTACAAGATTCTTTTTAGGTTCGTTTCATGCATTATATTTTCTCTCAGGGTCAAATTTGGCATAGTGTAAGAAAACCTTAAAAATATGTTTAGAATTAACTATGCTAAATTTTGGCCCTGAGAGAAAATATATGAAAGAGAGAAAATATATAAAAAAATGAAGCAAAAACAAACCAGAAGCAAAACTTACGGAAATGCCATTCTTAAACCGGTGATTCACTTGAAATTCCGTCTACAGTCCCTTTAATTGGTGTACTAATGATGGTGTATCTTTCGATCTACGCAAATCCGCTATATTCCACTTCTGACCTACGCCAAATCCGCTATACTACACATCGGCTCTACTAGCACAGGGTTTTACAGCTGCTAAATGGACTTGTAGCCGCAGCGCCCGGCCTGCTAGCCTGTCCTAGACGCGGCGCTCGGCCCCCTAGTCTGTCCTAGCCGCAGCGCCCTAGAAATTGTCTTAACCTAACCCTCAAATAATACAAAAATAAACAGCTGGCGTAGGTCCGATATTGCAGTAGGTCGGAAAGTTAGTAGGTCAGAAGTTCAGTAGGCGGAGGGGGGGGGGGGGGTGTTGCGTATAGACAATTCTTATTGACCTGATAAGGAATTGAATCCAATGCTTGAATGTGGAAATAAAGCGCCGAGCCGGTAACAGAATCCATATTTCCGAAATCAAGGAAGCGAACCCTGAAATTTATCAATTAAAACATTAATATTACAGACAAGACCATCTAGGTATCTAGAGGGTGTGTGTATACAGAAATGCTTGTGGTGACCGTATAGGCTTGACCCCTACCCATGAATTAACAATTAGTCCTAGCTTGGTGAATTTATTATTAACATCCTTGCAATCAAACGAAACATTTGAAGGAACTAGAGACGGATTTTCAGGAAATGATTGATTGTAATTAAATTAAGTGGCCTTTTAATTAAAACGCAAAGCTAAAGTCCATTGTCCATACTCAAGATCCAAGATGACAGTACAAAATTGAGTTCTACGTTTGGGTTTACACTTTGTAATATTTGACTTTGTGTAATAAAGGTATTGAAGTATTTTCTTTTTGCAATTACATCGGACAACAGACATTGTGCCAACCATCCGCAATCCTGGATTTAAGTATGCGGAATGCGAATTTAAGGGGCTATATATATATATAAACCATATATGCATGGTTTTACCTGAATTTATCTGAACTCATTATTTTCTCTATTCTTCCACGATATAAACAAAAATCCGACCACCTAAATATTTCTATTAGTATTGTCTTGAACAAAATAAAAAAGTCGAATTCAGTTGACCAGAGGTGGAATTTAATGGACCACAGGTCGCATTTGATGGACCAGAGGTAGAATTCAGTGGAACAAAGGTAGAATTCAATGGACCAGAGGTCGAATACAATGGACCAGAGTCTAGAGGTTGAATTTTATGAACCAGAGGTGGAAGTCAATGGACCAGAGATAAAATTACATGGACCGGAGATCGAATTTAATGGATCAGAGGTAGAATTGAATGGAACAAAGGTCGAAATTAATTAAACGCAAGAATTATTTGAGCTACTTTTTAAATGCACTCTTGATCGTAATATGCCTAGCTAGTGCAACAACTTATCGCTATTCATTAATTCCAAACTTAGGTTCGGAACTGTAGACTCAAATCAGTACTAAGTAGTGTAGACATCAGAGTTTTAGGTACTAACCACCCACCTCAAAATGAATCTACTAAATTAAGAAAGCTTTGTGGACATACCGCTTGTAAAATACGTAGTTAACTCTAATTTTTGATTTAAAATTCCACAATATATGGTTTCTTCACTGGGGGGTATTTTTTATTTTGTATCCTATTACCTCGCAATCACGTTGTCACCGACTTGAACTTTCTGTAGATCCTCTTTACTCATCTGTCTTCTTACACTATTCTAGAAATAAACAAATAAACTTTCAAAGGTTTATATTTTGATTTTGTAAGATCTGGGGAGGGGGGGGGGAGTAAATTTGGACAAATTCAAGTTTTTTCATCAGTTTTGATAATTTTTACCAAAAATTTTCCCCTAAAAATCATTTGTTTCTCTCCTATTCAGAAAAAAAAACTTAAAAAACTACTTTTAAAAGAAGATTTCCACCCCTGTAAAGATGTCAAAATATATCATATAAAACTATCTAAATTATGATAAAAATAATGATTTATTTTTTCTCTCAACTGCTTTTGACTACTCCATAATAAGTTTATTTAGAAGGAATGTTTGAAAATGTTGAGGGTACATTGCATTGAGGGTCACATGAAATTACAATATTTCCGAGGAACTCAATAAACTGCGAAATAAGTTTATTTTCAAGCTACTGCTATAACATTTATTTTGCTTCGTAACAACACATCATAATGCCGTCTTCCTGTTCCACAGTTTTATAGATCAGAAATGTTTATACGTAAAATTTTACTTACATGAATCAGACTTTGAATCTTCTGTGTGTGAGGTGAGAGCATACACACCCAGTGAACATCATCCCTCACACTACAATCAATCAATCATAATAAAATAAAGGTCGGAACTTTTGTACAGTTAATCCCTTGATAAAGCACTAATCAGGATTAAGTTTCTCTTCTAAGGTCTGACATAATAGAACAAATCCTTTAGATTTATCTCAACACGATAGAAACATCAACAAAACAAAAGCAAGGGCATATACACTGACGCAAGGGGCGTGCCCATTTTATGCTTGTGAAGGGGAAAGGGGTGTAGCCCCTAGAATTAATCCGTTTTAATATTAAAAAAATAAGAGAAAGCTTGAATTTTGAGATAGACAGAGATTCAGTATTTTGTCTTGATATAAGGAATCATCAAGAAATATAATCCCGACATGCACCCCCCCCCCTCCTCCACAATAAGAAAGAATACTTGACCTCTGTACGAAATAAAGATTATATTCTCTGCCTGCAGAAACAGTTGTCAACAACTCACGAACCTTAACAATCAAAAATAAAAATAATTAATTTTCAGAATTTGTTTAAAGTTTTTGTAAAAGTTTTTTAAGAGCAAAAGACAGACCAGAAAAAGCAACCCTGACAAGATGTCGTCTGCATTGTTTCAATTTCGCGAAATTCGCAAAAATAATTGAATAGAAGGATAACAGCTTTTCCATTATTATTTTGGCACTATTTGAAATGTTCATATTCAAATTTAATAAATCTACATTAGAATATGTTCGATATCCTATAAAAACTTCTATAAGATGATCGTAGTAGTGATAGTTGTAATATACATGACGGACGGTCCCTTGAAAATTTCTTCTAAATGTACAGAGCACGACTCATAAAACTGTAGAGTTGGTAGACGACTGTAAGCCACCAGTTGGTTAAATAGTAAAATGAAGATAAAGCAAAGCAATTATGAAGTGAACACAGGACAATTTCCATTAATAAGAATATATAAAGCACCTATCTGCTTTAAAAACATCAAATGTCGTATTCCACAGTTTTATGAGTCTCGCTATGTAAACAAATACGTGATTTCAAAACTGTTTCCTGGCCAACCTCCTGAATTCTCTTCGCATCAGTATCATCATGTTCTACGTTATTCTCCATGATGTCGGTCAAGGATTTATCTGGAGAATCAGAACAGCTTAAAACCTCTCTCGCTGTCTAAATATTTGTTAACGAAATTAACATTGGAATTTTTACATAATTGCTAGAAAATTTTCGTGATTTTATTCTTGATTTGAATATTATTTGTTAATCACTGAAAAAAATAAGACATAATTTCTTAAACTTCGTTAGTGCAGTATTATTAAAAACATCGCTTAAAATGTGCCCACTGTCAGCCTGTCCTGACATTTTTTACATAATAAATTTAAAAATCAAAACAATCAACTCATGTTTGTAACTTATATATTCTAAACTCTATAAAACTCACTTGCAAGACAAGAAAAATCAAGTATTTTCGAAAATTATTAAACTTCTTTCCGAATTACCTTGTAACTACAGGATGAACTGCTCGCAATATTGAGACCAGGCATTGATCACCATTTACAAATTTTCATTTAACTTGTTCAAAAAATATCTGAAACAGAATTTCTAAAACTTAATCGTCAATAACTATAAAATAAATAAAACAATATTAACCCCCAGACAGTAGATAATTCAAATTAAAATGGCCATTGGGAATTTTTAAAATTCATCGTTGCCCTATTAAATATATTTATATATTTTTGACTATATTTTTAAACAGTGTTATTTTGACTATTATTAAAGGACTCCCAATCATTTATTAAAAAGTGGATCGACACAACGAAATGTGTCCAAGGTCAATGCCCAAAACAGTCTGATTCCCAAATTTCTTATTTGTTTTAAAATATTTTGTCAATAGAAAGCTAAAAAAAATGGCAACCCACAATTATTAAGTATGTAAATTACAAACAAAAGGTGGATAAAATATATATATATATTCAACCAAATTAAAGAAAAAAATTATACGGGAAAAAACTTATCGGTTCAAATTATTTCAATAATAAATTACAGGTTCAAAAAAATTTTAAAGTTTCTTTTTGAACTTATAAGTTATTTGCAAAGAAATTTCCAGCTAGTTGTTTTTGTTGTGATTACTAGTCCAGAACTTCACAAGAAGTAACAAGTCGAAGATACAAAAATATAAGTTTCTTTAAAAAATGGGTTACTGTTAAAAGTTATATGTATACATGTTCAAATAAAGAAGTTACTAATATAGAAACAATCTTTACATAAATTGCATAGCTATGAAGGCAGTATAAAAATATAACAATCAAAAATTAAAATGTAAATTTATCATAAAAAAATGCAAAAAATAGGTATCACATAAAGTTACGAAGAATGCAAACATCTGATAGAATGATATGTGATGCTTTAGAATAGATATCACATTAAAATTGAGTATTGTTATATAGATATATATATAATATATAGTTAGTATAAATATAAAAAACATTAGTTACAGAAGTCACGATATCCAAATCATCTGAAAATCCCTATAATTACATAATAGTTCCGCTTTGTTTATAATCCCAACAATCCCTTTTTCCTCCTGTACTCCCGCTGTCGTTGGATTGCATAGTCCACAAAATCAAAGTCAATGTTTGAGTTCTTCGCCTAAAAATGCATTTTTGAATTTTTTCTTGGTTCTTAAATAATCAAGGAACAGAAAAATTGCCAACAAGCGAGGTTTTTTATCTCAATATTTTTAATTTACATATCTTTGCAACCTGATTAAGTAAACCTTATAAATTTTGATCAATCATTAGCCATAGTTCGAGAAACCAAAGGTCTACACCGTCAGGTTGCCAAGATATTAGGATTTGTGACAAGTGTTCACTATTCAGTTCCTTAGAAGTCAAGAATACTAGTTTCAACATGAACGAGGTTAATAATTTTCAGATTGGGAAATGAACAGTTTCTCGTAGAACTGTCCAAATGTGAAAGAGGCGCAAAGTCATCACTGTGACTAAGATGTATTAAAAAACTGGGACTTTTTTGTACCGTTAAAAATGTTAATGAAATGTTACCTGAATTAATGACCAGGAGGACCAAAGCAAATTAGAACAAAGCATAAACACCTGAACCAAGTCATACATCGCAACTATCTAAAAAATATTTTAAAATAAGCAAAAGGAAAAATGATTAAAAAATTGTCAATCATCATCTAAAAACTTGCCTCAGAGTTTGTTGGAGGGGAAGAGTTAGCAATCCTGACAAAATAATCTTAACTCTCAAAAAATTATCTATTATTATTATCATTATTAACATTTCACCTACATTCAAAGTATCAACATCATAAAAATAGGTAAAAAATAAAACTATTCAATATTATCATTACTATCTAAAACACTGTCAAATGATAGAATTAAACTGTAAAATTATGTTTGAACCATCAATTATCTAGTATTTTTCACAGACACTTCCAAACTGAAAGCATAATTTCTCGTGACCCTCAATTTAAAGCGTAGATTTTACAATCTGATACCCAAGTTTTACTAGCTAAAAATGTGTCATTTTCCCTTGTGGCTTCTATGAAAAAGTGACTTGCGGATTTCTGCTGCACAGTCAATGAAGAAAATTGTCTGAATTCAACACTTTTCAAGACGGAACACCGAGGGTATCAACCTCATTGTTACTCGGATTAAAGTTATACGGCATACTTCTCTGTAAATGGAGGGTCACTTGAAATTAAAAGATTTGTAAGATTATGTGTGTGCCTGTTGAACTCAGTGAGGTACTCTCTGATCCAGTCTTCCTGGAGTTCTCTGCCAGGAACATCGTTAATAAAATCTAATTCTCCTAAATTATAGAAATGTTCTAATACAGAGCTACCAGAGCAAAGAATGCGACTTCAAAGTATTACTGACCATTCTTTAAAACTTAACTTGTAATCATATATCTTGATATTTGAGCGTCGATCTATTTATTATTGATAGACGGTTAAATATTGTGAAGACGACGTTGCAGGTTGGTGTACAGGACGACAGCAGAGTATGAAATATAAGGGAAAAGAAATTGACCCGGCCCGCCAGTCCATATGGTTAAACATGCTTTGCAGACGGTACTTCATTTAAAAAAGAAATATTTGTCTGATGTACAAAAACCGCGTATACGTCTATTCAGAATAGGTTATTGAATACATTAAACAGCGAAAAAATTGGGTTTTATTTCATATGGCAAAGTAAAAACCAAATTCAAATTCGATTCCATTTCCCTTATATTCCATGCTCCTTGGACGACAGTGAAGTGATCCCAATCCTTGTACTACGCATTTATCTCGCCTCTCTAACCTGACATGACCTCACACATCTCCTGACTACTAACAACAACAACACTGAACTCTCCTTTACCGCTTCTAATCTCAATAAGAAGACGAATCTCCTACTCTCCTTCCCTACTACCCCTCTTTCCTTCTATTTATTCCGTTTCACTGCCACTGCCAGGTAACATCTGTTCATTTGTTCACCCCTTCTTGGAAACCACGAACCAACAGTGGATTTAACCATTTACTATTGGGCTTTAAATTAAAACTGAGGAATAGATTTTGTTTTCTGAAAACTAAACAATATATGCCTATTCGTATTACCTCCACAGCCAACGAATTCTACGAAATGATTTGCAATATCAAATGCAGCAAGCGAGGGGCCAGCGTACTCCATATCAATGAAAACAACCTAATAAACAAACTAAGTTTCGTTTAAGTCAGGTCAGTCAGGTCAGTCAGGTCAGGTCAATTAGGTCAGTCAGATCAGGTCAATTAAGTCAGTCAGATCAGTCAGGTCAATTAGGTCAGTCAGGTCAGCTAGGTCAGTCAGGTCAGTCAGGTCAGTCAGGTCAGTCAGGTCAGTCAGGTCAACTACTGTATTCCCTGGGTTCCTAGCTTTCGTTTGATATGCATAAAGCCATAGTTAAAACATTTTCATTTTTGGAAGTCATTTAGGTCATTAGAGGTCGTTAGAGGTCAGTAGAACGTCAAACACTGGATTCGTTGCTGCAACTGTATTCCTGGGATTCCTCGCTTTCGTTTGATATGCATAAAGCCATAGTTAAAACATTTTCATTTTTGGAGGTCATTTAGGTCATTAGAGGCCGTAAGAGGTCATTAGAAGGTCAAACACTGGATCTGTTGCTGCTACTGGATTCCCTAGGTTCCTAGCTTTCGTTTGATATGCATTAAGCCAAAGTTGAAATATTTTCTATTTGTGGAGGTCATTAGAGGGCATTAGAGGGCATTAGAGGTCATTAGAGGACATTAAAGTTCAATTTGATTTTGTTATAGGAATTTCGAACCCTAATTAGGCGTGCATCCAAAAAAATTGGAAGATTTGAACCAAAAATGAAGGCAGGCCCCTCCCCCCCCTACATCAAATGTGCCAACTCCACCATCCCCTTTTAGATTATGAATTATTAAATCCCGATTCTTTTAAAGTAGATTATAATAATCAACCAATACTTTTTTGGACTTACAGTATAAGAACGCATATTTTCAAAAGGCTAGTTTTTTTCTACACTTACAATTTTAAAAAAAATTGGAAAAAATGGTTTTTTTCTCCATCTAATGTTCTTTAAAACTTATATTTCTTATAAATTGACAGAGCTGAAAACTTTAGAATGGTGGATATCAAGATTAATGCTTTGACTCCTGGTCTTACTAAACTCAAGATTATTTTAAATTTAAACTGCATTCGATATCCAAGAAAGAAGCTGAAAATTTAACCAATCATCATGTCATGCTAAGATGTACTCTTTAACGTTTGAAAAGCCGGTTTTGATTTCTGGTGTCATATCAATTGAACTAAACACCGATTGAACGAACGTAAGTTTTGGATAAATGTTTGTTAAGACTAACGTTCAAAATGACAATAGTCCTAAAATAAGTTTTTTAATAATTTCATATAAACATGATTAAATTTATATTTGTTTAATGCTTTAAAAGCCGGCTTAAGTGAACAGCTGACTTTAATTCAATCGGATATTAGTCCGATCGATATAGCATTGTATCTGTAATTGTTATCAAACGTAACTTTTATACAGTAGAAAATCCCCAAAAAGAGGATTAAGAAGAAAATCAAAAGTGTGTACATTGGATAATCAGATTAAGCGATCGTGATTAAGGATATCTCATTCTTGAGATTTCAGCTCAGATATCCTAAAACCATGAAGATAATAAATATGGATTATCAGAATAGAGTTAGAAAAAACTATTTTTCCTTTAAGCATATTATATTCCGTAAACAATTCTGCTTGAGAAAAGCAATACTTCTCCATTTGTTCCTAAAAAAGTTTAACTTATGAATCTTTTATTTTTGTTATTTAAAAATAAAAATTTCAAAATTACAATTCAACTATTGAACAATCTTAATAGTAATAAGTACAATGTAATTGATAAAAACTTGTCAGTTCACAGATTCACAACAGTACACAATGCATAGAAGGTTTGTCTGTGCATGACTGCATGAGATATCCATTATTGTCTCAATAAAAATAGATTTTTTGTTTTTGTTTTTGGCTTCTCTAAATGGAAGCTCGAGGATTTCAACCTAAGACAATTGAGAATATTAAAAACGTCTACATCTTCTACATTATTGATCATATCAAAGCTTAAAGGGTACCGTTGTGCATAGAGCATGCCCTCTAAAAATAATGGATATTCTAATATTACATCTAGACAATCTCTGTCATTGCGTAAAATATCAATGAATTAAGAAAAACCTGTTTTTCCTTGGAGGCAAGTTGTTGCGGGCAGAGTTCTATAAAGTTTCTGAGCATACTCCATAGCTTACACTCGCCACTCTTAAAAAAAACAAATGCTATGCCAAAAAAAAACTTTGTAGTTTAAAAAGGTTCACCCCTACTACAATGAAGTTCTGTTCAATATTTCATTTAAAATAACAAGTTTGCTGTAGAAATCCTTGGGTTGGAGTTGTTATAAAGACTTAACCTCTATTAAAAAATCAGATGAAATTCATCTACAATCCAAATTACTTCGTCTTTCTAAGGTTACCTGGATCGGAATATGATGAAGTTTAGCGGTCATCCTGGCGACCAGAGGATAAACAGCTGGGTTCTACTCCACAAAGATACATGGGATAGGAAGAATATTGTATATTAAAAGGATTGTTTACTTTTTTAAAAAGTATTCAAAGATGTTCCGTTAAGAAACTTAACGGAATTGCATCATTTAGGGGACTGTAAGCGTAATTTCAAGTGACCCTCCATACAAAGAGATGGCCATTCCCGCCTTACAACAGAACCATAATTCTTAAAGCTTTGTCTCAGTGTTTCGGATCCATATCATTTTGATTCGGATCCGGATCCGCGGATCCGCATCCGTGATAATGGATCCGGATCCGGATCCTGATACGGATCCGGATCAGGATCCGAGGTAACTTTTGATGCTGTGAATCGGATTTTCCCTATTAAATGTTATGCAAGGTTATAATTTATAAACTATAGTGATCCTAAAGTTAAAAATGTCGTCATTACTATTATATAAATGTAAACATTAAATAATTAAAGATAATTTTGAAAAATTTTCGTCATGTAAATAATACATTTATGAACCATTTTGATTTATTTATTCCATGGTTTTGGTTAATTTTTGGCGCTACCCGGATCCATATCAACGTTTCCTGATACGGATCCGAAACACTGCAGTTTGTCTGATCAAATATGAATTAGATATGATGGTTATACTTTAAAAAATTGATTAATTTCAATTGTAGATTCTCTGCAAAAAAAAGACAAATACGCATTTCAGCTCAAAAAAATGGGAATTATCAGAGTGCAGTTTAAACCTTAGTAATACGCCAATTAATTCAATATCATTGATCCGGAGAAGGTTTTAATGGTACTGTTGTAAATTGGGCATTGCCATCTTTGGGTCACTTGATATTACACTTACATTCCTATTAAGTGAAATCCTTAATAAACTATCCCAAGTTTATTCCTTAACAGATTCTTTAGTTAGAGTTGATCCATGTATAAACTCGTACGCAATACCATTATTAAATATTGCGTAAAGCTTACTCCCGGCATTTATTGCGTCAAGTTTACGCATATTTTCCACTTCAGTTTTTCTATCAATTATCTTCTCAGTACCAATGCCGTAAACTCTAAAAAATTAACTTATTTCATGGACGACGGACGTGCATCTCCAAGATTTAATTTTGCGCTTGCCGGTTTGTTTGTACTTAAACAATAAACATATAGGAGTGTTGTTGTAGACGAGTTAAATTACCAGTTTTGTTAATATTCTTAATAAGAAAAATAAATTATACCAGGAAACCCTGTAGCTTTGTTTAACATACAAAGTGTACTGCAGTTTCTGGAAGGAATATAATTATTTAGATCAGCATTAACCAACACTGGGTATGTTTACATTCCTACAGTGGTAGGCGATTATATCATTACAATGAAGACTACTTTCGATTTAAATTTTGATATCAAGCTTTTAAACAGCATTGATACATTTAATCATAAAACAATAAGAAGCTGTCGATTAAAAAATATTCTCTTTGATTGTAAACTTGTAATTCGGAAAAAGCTTGTAAACAATCAAAACTTAAATAAAAAAGACGTCTTCATTGTATTCATTTAATTGCCTACAACTGTACAAAAATTTAAAGTACACTTTTCTTGATGATAAACAAATTGTTTTTTTTTTTTTATTTTCTAAAGTAAACCATTATGTTGTAACAAAACATGACATTTCTTTTATTCTTTCCCATAAAACAATTTTATCTGATCATAAATGAAAAAGCCACAAAAAATGTGATTTTGACGTTAAAAAAAAGTTATAAAAATGACCTGACGAGAACCGTATCTTGCTTGTCTCTAAACCAAGCACCAATCAGTTTATTTGTTATTCCGTCAGTAAATACTTTCCAGTCTATATCATCTCCTACCCAGTCAGGGCTAGACAATACTTTCTTTATATTTGGTCAAGTACTTGGGATCCACTTAATTTTCATTCTGGATCCCCCCCCCCCCAAAAACATAAAAATGGATCCAGGTCATTTCTTAAGATTCATTTTGTGTTTGACATAAAAACAGCATTTTCTACTATCTTGTCTTTTTTCGCTTTTTTATATTTTAAAACTTTACAACACCGTTAAGAAATACAGATATTTTTAATATCCTCTTTTTGAACAGTTTCAGATTTTGGTGTGAGAGTAAAACGATTTTTTTTACAGTTTCATGTTGATATTTTGCCCGTTAGATCCGAATCCGTGAATACACATATTTTAGGCTTCTTTTGTACGATTTTAACGACATTTCGCATATTTTCCATTTCTTTATTGATTTTCCTCAACAGCAAAAATATCATAATATTTATGATTCCGACCGGTTATAAAAATTCCATTGGCATTTTTGTCTCTAGTTAAGTTGATCAAAACCAGAAAAAACCTTCAGGACTTAGTAATTATTTTGCGGTTGTTAGCAAAGACTAAATTAAAAAATATAAATTGTATTACCGTATCCTTTGGAGAACGAGTCGAGCACCCTTTTTCAGAGATTCGTCAGTATTTAGGTCAACGGTTACGTCTATTGTTAAAGGATCCGCCATTTTTAATCTGAAAAAAAATAAATACCAAAATTTTAATTCAAGTTAATCAGGAAAAAGTTTAATCACAGATTTTGAAGATATGAAAAATTGGCTTAATATTTACATATTTCTATTTTACCTCTTACCTTAAATGTTAATGAGAAAAAGAAAATGGAAATATAATAAGGTGTACTTTATAAAAATTGTACATGTGAACGTGATGTAAATTGTATATAATGATATTAGAAACATATAAAAGAGTTCTAAAGAGCTATGAACATTGTAGAGCAATTTTCAATCTTCTCACTTACTCTTTTTGTAGTCCTAGACATGTACAAAACATTTGAAAACTTCATAGAAAGTGAAATACAAAAATTTACAAAATTAGGATTTTTACATTAAAGGATGCACAATGCAAATATTGATTCCTTGTGATGTACACTGTACACAGTAAATTGTACAGTGTACAACCTTCTCTAATTATATCTGAGTTTAATGCAGTACAATAGTAGAATGGTTGCAAAGCCTATGTACATGTAGTACACGGTAGTTTCCTCCGGCATCATACATTTAGATACAGATTTAGAGCCAGCAGAAAACCTAAAATACAGAACAAATGGGTTTAAGCAATGCTTGGGATCAGGATCTAGACTTTGAGCCTATAAAGTATAAACCTACTTATTGTTAAGCCAAAATTGTTTAAAAATAACTTCTTTTTTTGGTTACAAAAAAAACGCAAAAAAAAAATATTGTAAAAATAGTTGAATAAAATAACAGCAATATTATAATTTCTTGGTGCAAATATTTCAATTGTGTATGATCAATTTTCTAATTGAAAATAAAGGATCAGGACCCATAAATTATATTGAAATGGATTCTGGGCATAAGCAAAAGCAGAAAGTCCAAATAAAAATTATAGCTATTTTTTTTCGCAAAAACAAAACTGTGTTGTTGTAAAATACAGTGAAACCAATAAAACAGCATTGTTGTATGATACATATTTTACTTAGTTTACCAATAAAACAAACATTTTCGAGGACTTTGAGAGAAATAATTTTAGTATATTTTGACACAAATCTGTAACTAAGAAAAATATTATCAAACGTTTTCTCAAAAGTTTTTTTGATTAAAAGACAAAGAAATCTATTATTTTTAGAGAATTTAGAAAAGCTAAAATAATGAAAGGTATGTTCCTACCTTGCGAGTAAGAAAGCTGGATTTTGTTTGTTTCTCCAGCTAAAGGATGAAACAGTCCATTCAATAAAACTATCATGATCTGTCCTACAGCCATGGTGTGTGTGACCTAAACCCAGTGAAATTTTAACTATCCATGTTCAAAAAATATAAAATAAAATTAAAACAAGTCAAATTATTTGCTCATTAGCCAAACCAAGGTATATTTGTAGCTCCTAATTGGTTGGGCTTTTATTTATAAATTTGCTAAAGGAATCTTAATACGCTCTTTTACAAAAGATAAGGATTAGTGTTTTCTAAACAGATTTATTATACAAAAGTTTTGACCTTAACTTTTTTGTCGAGAGCAACAGAGTTTTATAGACAAAATAGGTCGAGGAAACCCGTGGTTCAATAACATTTTTAATTTCCATAAAAAGTAGTTTTACACAGTTTGAGTCATCTATTGAAATGAAAATGCGCGAAATGTTTCCCGAAAACTTTATTATTATTTATTTATTTATTTATTGGTACTTTTTAACTGTTCTATTTTTCTTCAATTCACTCTGTTATTCATTTTCTTTTATCCTATCCCAACAGACGTCATGTAATTAAACCTCCCTCTGTTGGGGGTATCATAGGTCGTCAATGTTGGTCAAAGGTAGTATAAATTCTAAAATAACCTGTGAAAGCTATTCTAGGCTTAAGTTTCTGTTTAATAAGATTAGAAGATGAATTACTGATGCACTCCCATCTTTCTCTGAACTTCTCCATCTTGTCAATTCCTGGTGCTGAGTCTAACTCATCACATAGTTCATCCGACTCTCTGTAGTAGAATATAATTTGATTTGTCAACATTCAATTTAAAGCATCAGATGTTTGGTTCTAAGATATTTTTACTATACGTCACTTATGCTGCCTTTTGTGCTACATGTCATTTTTGCATTAAGTCACTTTAATTTGTATGATTTTTCTTATTGTCATTTTTGCTAAATGACATTTTTGCTATATGCCATTTTTGATTTATGTCATTTTTTATATATGTTGTTTTCGCTATAGATCATTTTGGTACATAAATAGTTTGTTCTAAATGTAATTTTTTTGCTAAATATTATTTTTTACTTTCGTCATTTTTGCTATTATGCTATACGTCATTTCTGGCAGTACCTGTACAACGGGAAATGAGACATGAGAACTGGTCCAGGACACTCATCTTCTGTACAACTCAGATTCGAACTAATCTAATCAAATCAAATCAAATCATGGGTGGCCGGGGGGAGTCTTAGGTTAAAAAAAGTTAGAAATTTTTTTTCAAATTTTTTTTTCAACATTTTTTTTCAAAATGTTTTTTCACGTGCAACGCCGGGACCTTCAGCTAGTATTTATTCTAATGAGAGTTGGGGCGGGTCTTAATATCGATAACATTGGAATTAAGGACGACTTCAATATCGTCTTTGTTTAAAAATCAACAACACTATTCTAGTGTTTAATATCTCCGTCAATTTTAGAAATACGAAGAAGGTAGACCACATTTAGGAAAGCTTATTGGAAGTTCAATCTTTTTTGATGCACTTTATGACATTTATCAATCATAGGAAATCAAAGACGATATTCAAGTGTCTCTCAATTCCCATGTTTGTGGGGACACCCTGTATATGAACAATGAGACCCATAAAACTGAGGAATCGGAAGACGACAATTAAGCAATTTTATGTTCATTTGAAAATTAAATTATCAAGTCAAGTGTAATTTGTTTATTGCTGTGTTCCATTTATATTAAACTATTTCAAACCATAACTTCACACTAGTTTTCGTCAATTTTTATTCCACAGTTTTATGGGTCTCGCTGTATGTATAGTATATGTTAACTGAACCTACTTTTTCAAGGAGTTTTTCAGCATCTTTGCACAGGAAGCAACCATCATTTTCAAATGCCATGCTGTTAATCAGAACAAAATCAACTCCTTTCAATTTTATCTGTTGGACACTTCGCGTCTTGAACGCATCTTTAAACCGTTTATCCAGGTAAGGAGTTATACTGTAGTGAAAGCCTGATTACAAAAATATTTCTGAAAATCTGATTGATCTGATAACAAACATTTACTTTTTGTGAATTTCATCTTAAATTTTGATAAAAATTAAACGTGAGATGAACAAGTGCTTTAGATATAAATCTGAAAACATGAGGGTAATCTTTTTATCAGTGGACTTTCGATTTCAATTTTGATTTCAAGAGAAACTATTTTCTTTTAAATCTTTTTGGTTACTTGTTAACTTGTCGCCTTCCACTGTACGTAAAAATCAATTAATGAAAATGTTCCAAAATATTTTCTGTTCCTATATCATGGTTGCCAGCGACAACATATACTTTTGTATCAGCCCCAGTATAAAACAAATCATCAAACCTAAAAAATTATTAATATTTTAAATTTCTTTTTTAAAATTTCATCTTTTTATTTTTAGTGAACTATCTTAAGAAAACTTAAGAAAAAAAATAAAATTTTGTTTAAAAATATTTTTTTTTAGTCTATGAGCGAAGAGCTTATTATATAGAGATAATGAAGGTGGATGCCTACCTCTGTCGATATTTTTTGAATTCTTCCGGTGGACACCATTTTCCTTCGTCAAATATATCTCCCAAGAAAAAAACAGCTTCCGGTCTAAAATATTAGCGATCACACAAAATTAATTCAAACGACATATTTTATGATTTTTAAGTGACTCTCCTTTTACAAAGTGACATTTCCGATTTACAATTGTAACCTTTAAAGTTTTTCTGCAAATAGTTTGTAGAAATGTGTTCCTGCAAAGGACTGGCATGTAATTCAAAGAAAATCATGAAAAAATACAATTAATCTATTTTTTCCTTTTTTTAAAAATCACCGTAAGTATTCTCAGTTCCCCTTTACAATATTTGTTGTTATTCGTCTAGGAGGGTAAGTTCTACTGAACCCTGGATGTATGCAAATTCTAATAAAAAAGAATTCTTTATTTACCTGAAATACGACATTGCCGTCTGGAATGTTCTATGCATCTGCCATTCCCTTCGGAGCTTATCAAACCAGTGTCCATTCCGAGAACCTGGATATTAAAAGATAATAAAGATTTTAAGTGACTTATAATAATAATAATAATAATCACTGTCAATCCTACAATCTTAGAATTAAGGCTTATGCTTGCTTCCGTTTATGAATTAACCCAATTAAGAGCAGAGTGTAAATTCAGGGGTGGGAGACAAGCCTATGGCGGTCTGCCAACCGACCATTATATACACCCTCAGATACCTAATAATCCTGTCGGTACCATTAGTATGTTGAGATGTTCAAGATGGGGTTTTAATATTGAAAGAAGACACAGAATATTGAGTTGATTTCATTCATTACCTTTAATTATTCCTAAAATCAAATCAAATCATATTTTGCAGGGATGACTTGAGGCTTTCTTTTTTTGGGTCAGAGTTTTAATTATTCCCCGATTTCCGGTTTTTCACCACGATCTCTGATTTAAAATTTGATTTGAATTTACGTAAAGAATTGGTATTTTGGGTTAAATTAGTTGAGTTCTATTTAAAGAGATTTCAGTCACGCGTTATTTAAATGTTTAAGCGACCCTCCATTTATAGACGGGCATGTTGGATTCACAAGGGTTTCCATTAAAGTTTCGTCTGAAAAAAAAAGAAAAAAATGATGGAGTTTTCCCTGTTTTTTCTTCTCAATATTGATTATTTTCGATTGCGGTTCTCTATACAATATGAATACAATGATATCGTCAGCACAGTTAATCCGATAAAGGACTAAAGGGAACCGGCGTGAATCGTGCATGTAAATTTTGGAAATGAGAATTATTTAAAAGTAAATCTACTGAGTTACAACTTAACGAATTTGGATCGCGTCTCAAATCCACCAAAATCTGGTTTCAATTGAGCGCCGGCTTAAATATTGAAACATTGAATACAATTTTAAGTTGAACCAACCTTGTTTAAGCCACAGCTCAAATTCATTTAATTCGGCCTCTGGTCCTTTTAAAGAGAAAGTTAACGATCCGTATAATGTGGAAATAGTAAAATTTCGAAAATGATATTTTTGAAGATACATTTTTCTAGTAAAATTTAGTTTCAGCGGTTAATATCTGAATACGGATACTTATAGAAAAAACTAAATTAAGCATCAGAAAAGTAAGAACCGACATTGACAATTTGAGGAAGTCTTTCTGGACTATCCTTTCAAATCATGTGAACCATTATTTAATACCCAAGAATTAATTTATTCTTACCAAGTAGATGTGTATCTGCAAGGATTAGCGCATTTAGGGTTTCTTCTTTTTCACCAGCTTTCCTAGAAAAAAAGAACTTGTGAAGTTCAAACCTAAACTATCATTTAAAAATATAAAGTATTTATAAACTAAGTAATAAGACAATTTTTTTAATATTTGTAACTTTTGTAAAGTTATTTTACTTAAAACAAGAGAGTTCCCGAAATATTTTATAATCCATTAATTATAACTTAGTAAAATATGCAACTAAACGTGTTGCCCTTTGTATCCTAATTTGAAACAAAATGAGCGGAAAATTACCACAGCTTTTCTTTAGCAGGCATTATTATTACTCTCGAACAGATGTGTGTACTGTTCTAAAATACTATTTAAAGCATTTGTAGGACTACTTACATATCTGGCATACACTTAAATTAAAAATTAAACACGATATGATCCATGAAGGTTACCACCGGAATCTGGGATCGCCAAGCATGAGATAATTTCTAAAATGCAACGGGCAACGCCAAGCACGTAAACTATAGTATGAATTTTTGTAATCAGTCTCATCTATATATAAATTTGGCTTGTCTGTCTTTTTGTTTGTATCAAATAAACGTCAAAACGGCAGAAACGATCGGGCCCAATTTTTTTGTGGGACGTCACGTGACCACAGGGAAGGTTTATGAATGATAAAAAATTTTTAAAAATGTGTTTAAAAGGTTTTTAATTTTGTAAAAAAAAATTTAAATTCTTGAAAATCCGCGAATTTTTTTTTTTAATTCGCCAAATTTTTTTCTTCTTTGTTTTAAAATGTAAACAAAAAGAACATGTTTACAATTTAAATAGAAGATGGGCGCGAAGCGCCCTAAAAGCCTAGTTGATCTGAAATTGTTTAAATATTCATGTTATATCTGGACACTTGTCAAACACAGTATTCTGCTCTACATTAGATGAATAAAGCCACTTTAAAAAAGACAACAAAGTGGTGTCTTGTCCGTAACTATCGGGGTAATTTTGGGGTCGAATTTCTTTTTGAACCTTTTTTATTTCTCCAGATCTGCAGCCCTCCTTTTTTACCATTTTTTATAACTTTGCCCCAAAGTGAAGAATTTTGGGGGGGTTTCTAGGATTTTAATGAGACCCTTTACCAGTTACCAGGTCCATTTTAAAATAAAGTGTCCAAATTCTTAGCAGTTATTAAATGTCCCAATCTATTGATAAACGGATCCAATTTTCGCGGATTTCTGATGATTTGATGGCAGATATTTACTTTGCTACATTTCTTTCAAATAATACTGTAGATACAAAACCTGTTCACCTACAAAAGACGGTTAAAAAAAACTAATTACCCAGGATAACTGCAGGAATAGAGAGTAACATAGTAGATGAAGAACTCATTGTAAAACAATGAAAGAGCTGTAAGAACAAGAAAACCTAAAAAAGTAAAGTTAAGTTCCCTAAAAACTGATTTATTTTTCCCATTGGCATTTTAGGCCCGAATTAGCGTAGATGTACACACACACTATTCCAGGTTAGTTTAGGTTAAGATAGATAGATAATATCACTGAGGTTTCAGGAGGGGGACATGCATTACTTTAAGAAAAATAAGCAACATTGATTTATCGCTTTGAATTGAAGTTTTTCAATAAAAAAGCTTTACTATACTTTCGATAATAAAATTAATAAACTTTAGAAGAAATGTGCATGTAATCTTTCACAGAAAATCTAGCAAAATCTTGTAAATGCGCGAAAAGATGTAAAAGTTCACTTGGTAAAATGCACAGTGAACACCCTCAACAGTTCACACGCTAGAAAAATGAACTGACAGAATTTGAATAATAGCAGAATATTGCAAAACGGGTTTTCAATTATTCTATTAGAAAATATATTATGTATTAGCCGATATAAAGGGACTGGTAACAAAATAAAATAAACTCAAATTTAGGTTTTGTTCGTCCTTATGAAAAAAGGCAAAAGAATAACAATAAGGACTTTTTTCATTATTAATTTTTCATACTTTTATGTTATTGTTTTAATTACTCTATTAATTATCTATTTGTGTCAGATGATTACAAAATCTGATAATATTGTTTATGATTTTTGTTGTTTTCAATTGAATATATTATACCGATAAATTGTAAACCATAGAGAATTGAAAACGTCTGATCCCATACTGATATAACAAAAAATCATTGATTTTGTAATTTCACTTAAATGTTCCTTATATGTTATGTTTTTAACGAAAATTACAACAATATCTGAGATATATTTCTAAGAGGATTTGTTTTTTATAAGGCCAATATAAATATATTGTCAACGTAGTTTAAAGTAAGAAAAATAGGGATTATATTTCATAATTCTAAATTGCATTTTTTTGTATAAAGTGATGGAAATATACATTAATTGCAAAGGGTACTATTATGAATCGAACACGCAATTGGGCCGGGTGGTCACTTGAAATAGCGTTGACAATCCCTTTATACTGACATTGTTTGAAGGGACTATGAGCGTAATTTCAAGTGACCCTCAATGCAAAGATGGTAATGTCCGATTTACAACGGTACCCTTGAAAGCTTTAATTGATCAAGTATGAATTTGATATCCACATTTTTGTTTATTTTAACTATTTATTTTCATTTGTGGTTTCTCTGAAAAAAGACTACCGCATTTCTTACTTATAAGAAACAAGCGAGAAATTCACAAAAATAAACACTTTTCAAGTCAGTAAACGACATTATCTTCCCCATTTTAGATCAGATTAAGGTTTCACTTGTATGCAGGTTCACTTGAAATTACAATTACAGTCCCTTTAAGATTGGATTAAAAATTCGGCTTAAGTTTCCCTGATTTTGTTTACTTTTAGAGTATACTTCAATGCACAAGAAATCTTTCAAGTTTCTTGATATAAAAAATATTTTCTTGAACTCGACTTAAAGGGACTGGAAGCGTAATTTCAAGTGACCCTTCATACAAAGAGGGGAATGCCCGATTTACCACAGTACCATTTAAACTTTGACTCTACAACGAGGGAAGAGAACTCCGTGTGTTTATCTCTGAACAAATTTTCAAATTGCAGTAAAACTGGAGTATACGCTAGCATTCAGTGTTAACTCAACGCAGCTGAATTTTGACTAACTATTTCGCGTCCAACGCGGTTTTCAAGAATTCAATGTAAATATTAATTTTCTATGACTTTAGAGCTAATTCAGAACTGGCACGGACAAGGGGAATCCGACTGTTTAATTAAAACAAAGCATTGCGATGGTCAGAGAGTGATGTTGATAATCTTTTATCTGTATTGTTATGAATCGGACACGCTCCTCTGCAAATGGAGGGTGACTTGAAATTACACTGGCCTTCAGTGCTTTAGAAGAAAACCTACCTTTTAGTAACTGCTTTGGACTCCGCATAGTTAACATTGTATTAAAACTCTTTCACTTTGAAGTTTTTGGATTTTATGAAAACTCTATTCTTCAGGATTAATAAAGTCCTGTAGAGTACAGTCTATAGCTTGAACAAGTGTCCTTGTATCCTGGGATACCCGGAGTAGGAATGTGGTTTCCTGGAACACTTCACTCCTAGACACCTCCTGGAAACCCAGGCTCTTAAACAGATTCTCACTGGCTAGGTTTCCAAACTTAATTTTAGCGCTCAATTCTTCCAGATTCAAATATTCAATGCCATATCTAGAAAACGAAAAAAAAAATTTTTGGAACAAAAAAATCTTTGAATGAGAAAATGGTTTTTTAAAAATTATATGATAAAAATACCTCAACATCAGTGTGATTGCTTGACGTCCAAATCCTTTACCCCTCGAACCCTCATCAGCAATCATTATCTCGGCCTTAACATTTAAATCTCTATATTGTAATATGTAAACAGGAGCTGTCAATTGATGGAGGGAAAATATTCTTAGTTCTTTAAATATTAGTGAGTAAAAAATCAAATCGGAGCATGTTAAATGTACTGAAATATTTAGTCTTTTTTATTGTCTAGCGATGGAAAAGGTTTACTTCTGCACACCCAATATCTTGAAATAGGAATAGGTTTAAAGGTTTACCTCTGAACACCCAACATCTTGGGATAGGAATTGGTTTGATGGTTTACCTCTTTAATACCCAATATCTTGGAATAGGAATAGGTTTAAAGGTTTACCTCTGAACACCCAATATCTTGGGATAGGAAAAGGTTTAAAGGTTTACCTCTGCACACCCAACATCTTGGGATAGGAATAGGTTTGTATCTCCGATCATACAATCCTCTTCGCTCAAACCAGACTCCAGCTTACACTATGATAAATCATCGTGAATGAAAAAAATATTTAAATTATTGAAGAAACTTTTATTAATAATAGTTCAAAAACAATTTGTCTGAAAAAATACAGATTTACAGAAAAAAGAGACTGTAATGACGACCTTAAACTCTTAAAATTTGACGATCTGCAGCTAAATGATTTACTGAATGTTTTAATACTGAAATAATAAATATGTTTTTAATATTAAAATCACATTATATGTTTCAATATAAAATCACAATATATGTTTTGATACTAAATCATGATTATTTATGTCAAATTATTTTATTAGAGCCATTCCGAAACTTTTTTAAAACCACACATTTTGTATTAATCTAAACTCTTGAATTTGAAATATATCTTGAAATCAAAAATGTATGTCCAAATTTTTGAAGTGACTTGACATATCCTAATGGTAAGTTTTAGGACGGCAGGATAGTCCCTCATTTCATTTAAATTTTTCAAATGCTGAAAATTCACCAATAAAAAACAAAAAATCCGCGAATTATAATTAATAAAGGGAAAGGTAGCATATACAGTATACACTATATGTAGATCAGATAAAATTATGGAATAGAATTCTGTCCCTGATTGAGAATGTTACTGACCTTGTCTAGAATAATGAAAGTACATTTATCCTTGTCTTCCTTCCAAGAGGTTTGCATCTCATATTCATCTTCCAAGGATAAAGGTTCAGAACCTGTCAGCTCCTGGTAAATTAGGATGAGAATGAGAAGAGAAACAAGTAAATTAGGATGAGAATGAGAAGAGAAACAAGTAAATTAGGATGAGAATGAGAGGAGAAACAAGTAAGTTAGGATGAGAATGTAAGGAGAAACAAGTAAATTAGGATGAGAATGTGAGGAGAAACAAGTAAATTAGGATGAGAATGAGAGGAGGAACAAGTAAATTAGGATGAGAATGAGAAGAGAAACAAGTAAATTAGGAAGAGAAGGAGAGGAGAAACAAGTAAAACAAGTAAATTAGGATGAGAATCAGGAGAAACAAGTAAATTAGGATGAGAATGAGAGGAGAAACAGGTAAATTAGGATGAGAATAAGAGAAGAAACAGGTAAATTAGGATGAGAATGAAAGGAGAAAAAAGTAAATTAGGATGAGAATAAGAGAAGAATCAAGTAAATTAGGATGAGAATAAGAGGAGAAACAGGTAAATTAGGATGAGAATGAGAGGAGAAACAAGTAAATTAGGATGAGAATGAGAAGAGAAACAAGTAAATTAGGATGAGAATGAGAAAAGAAAAAGGCAAATTAGAATGAGAATGAGAGGAGAAACAAGTAAATTAGGACGAGAATGAGAAGAGAAACAGGTAAATTAGGATGAGAATGAGAGTAGATACAAGTAAATTAGGATGAGAATGAGAAGAGAAACAAAAAAATTAGGATGAGAATGAGAGGAGAAACAAGTAAATTAGGATGAGGATAAGAAAAGAAAAAGGTAAATTAGGATGAGAATGAGAGGAGAAACAAGTAAATTAGGATGAGAAAAAGAAAAGAAAAAGGTAAATTAGAATGAGAATGAGAGGAGGAACAAGTAAATTAGGATGAGAATGTGATGAGGAACAAGTAAATTAGGATGAGCATGCGAGGAGGAACGAGTAAATTAGGATGAGAATGTGAGGAGGAACAAGTAAATTAGGATGAGAATGAAAGGAAATATTAAATTAAATCAATTATTTATCATGAAAAGATCCCCTATGTGGAATCCCCCGATCGCCATATTGATATGATAGCTAAAGCTGGCCAAACGGCTGGACCGAATTCGCTGAAATGTTTTAAGGGGACACATGGGTAGCCTAGGGGAAACAAAGGGAAAAAATAATACTATTTTTTTACGAAAAAAAAGTTAATTTTCTTTTTTTCTAACTCGATTTTTTGAAAATATCTACGGGCGACGCCGGGCACATCAGCAAGCATTTGATATTTATTTATGTGTGTGAATAAATCTTTACCTGAAGTTCTTCAGATTTCATCCATTGATGGTATTTAAGAACATGCGATCTTTGATAAGGAACAAGAACTAGGCTTCGTCCAACTATCTTAAAAACATAGTTAACAAGTTAAAGGGTCTGTTCCCATTTATCCATTTAAATTTAATAAGGGGCAGAGGTGTATATTTTTCAGAATAACGCCCCCCCCCCCATTGGCCCAGGGGGAAATGATTTATGATGAATTAAGTAAGAAGAATAAAAATATGACATAAAAAGGCATTTTTTATATAAAAAAAATATTTTCTAAGAAGAGGGGGGCAATTAGTTTTTTTAGGAAAGAATACACCCCTGAAAAAGCGATTATGACTTTTTCAACTTTGTTCAAAAGATACCAATTGTATTGAATTTATTTTTCATAAAATGGGTAAAAAACTATAATCATTTCAAAGTTATCACCGTGGGTTATAAATAGCATTTTTTCAAAATCAAACCAAATATTCAGCGAATTAAGAAATATTTTGAATAATACCTTTGTATTCCAGTTTAATCTCATCACAAAAATATCATTTCATTTCTGAAAAAAAAAAATTTAATTATAAAGAAAATAAATCTTTAAATCTGCAATCAAAACAAAAAATGTTCATTAGTATTAACAAACAAAAAAGTTTCCAATATATGAATGTATAAATTTTCAAACATTTACAAATATGTGAATGATAATTTTATAAAAGTATAAATGTTCAATTTAAACTATAAAGCTCAATAAGATGTATTTTTAACTAAACCAAATCCTTTCTTTTCTTAGGATTTTTAAGGACGAGTTAAGTATTAAAAAAATATCTCAGGAGTTAAAAACAATACTTTCTTAAAAAATATATGAACACCAAACAGAGGCGTATTCAGCCCCCCGATAATAAACCATGCACTACCATTTCATATTTGCATTTGGTGGATTCCTTCGTTCAAAGTATCAAAAATCCAAGAAATTTTCTAAACAATCGCGAGTTTTTGAATTAACACTGGAATTTTTGACAATACACCTTTGATCAGTAAATAGGATTAGTTATGAATAATTCATAAATTATGATTATAGATAAAAAAATGCGAGAAAGTTTAAAAACCCCTTAAAATAAATCAGGGTTTAAACAAACATATATCACATACTTCAAACAGAGTTAGCCTAATTATGAATATTGCCTAACAATGTGTATAAAACCTTAATTTTCAAAGTAGATTAACATTAAGTAAGGAAAATACTGTGTTTACTACTAGTACAGAGTAGATACATAGTAGAAAAACAATAGGAGTAAAATAAAAATAGTTGTTCAGAAAATCATGAGGGAGAAAAGTTGTCATCGTCATGGGGGGCAGGACTGGGAGAAGGGCTCCCAACAGGAGAGGGGCTATAATCAGGTGAAAAAGATTTGTTATCAGGAGAGTAAGGAAAATATTCAGCGGAACCAGTGCGTAGTGATGAAACTTGTAATTTGAAAGCAGGGTTCTTAGTACTGATATTGCATCCTTTTTCATCAGACAAAACCTTCTTTGTTCCAGACTTATTTTTTTCCCCAGAGGAGGGTTTGGATAATCCAGACTGAGAGTCATCCGAGTCTTCAGTAGGTTGGGTTGCAGTGGTTGTATAGCGGCCTTTTTCCTCCGACCAGGCCTTCTTTTTTCCAGACTTCTTCTTTTTCCCAGACTTCTTCTTTTTTCCAGACTTCTTCTTTTTACAAGAGGAGAGTTTGGGTGAACCAGACAGAGAGTCATCCGAGTCTTCAGTAGGTTGGGTTCCAGTGGTTGTATAATGGCTTTTATCATCCGACAATACCTTTTTTGATCCAGACTTCCTCTTTTTACTAGAGGAGAGTTTGGATGATTTTCGAAGCTTGTGTGCACCGTGAGAACCTGAAAGGTAATCGTCAGAGTCTTCGATAAGTTGGGTTGCAGTGTTGGTGCAGTATCCTTTATCTGCTCCAGACTTCTTCTGATAACCACTAGGACCAGGTTGAGGTGATCCTTCAGGGGAGCATGTTCTATATCCTGGAGCAGAAGGGCTTGGTGGAGAACCAGTTGGAACTGAAAAACCACTTGTAGACCTGAAATTTAATTATTTCATTAAAATATTAAACACTAGAGTAGATATACGAAAGGTTTTTAACTAAGAAACATCATTAATGTTGAAATTTGATGAGGTAAAAAAGGACCGATAATATTTTAATTAGTTTATAGTTATTAGTTATTAATATTATACCAAACTCATAATAAATTACTCACTTGCGTCTTTTCCGTCGGTTCTTACGGGTAGATGTAGAGCTAGATGTAGAAATTGAATGTGAGGTTGACCTTTGATGCTTTCGGGATTTCTTCCGATCAGAAGATGGACGTTCACAACTAGATTTAGAATTGGAGCGTGATCTAGACTTCTGGTCCTCATTGGATTTATAACGATCAGTAGCTGGACGTTCATTCCTGAATTTGAAACGGTCATATCTAGATCTTCCTTCAGATCCCAGGCTGTCTTTGGAGCTATCATCAAACCCCTGAGTTAACATTTCACGCTCTCTTGAACTTGAAATATCTCTCGTGACTGACATATCTCTTTTTACAGAACAATTTTTAGACACAGAATCGTCTCTGAATGAAGAATCATTTCTGGTGGCAGAATGATCTCTGGTGGCAGAATGATCTCTGGCGGCAGAATGAACTCTAACTGCGGAATGTTCACTCGTGTCGGAATCAACTGCGTTGAAACGACCATCTCTTGCAACATCATTATTTCTGCTGGCAGAACCATCTGAACTTGCAATAGATTCTGGAACCCTAACAGAGAATAAATGTTAAATTCTGAATTCAGCTTTTTCAAAGACATCTTTAACACAAAGCAAAAGCCAAAATCTTTTGATACAGTTTTGATACCAACTACAAATGCTAAAAAAGAAAAAAAATTATAATTATATCAAACTTATTTTGAACTTATCTCCCAAAAAATGCAGATTCAATTCTTGGTTCACATGATTATAATTGAAGTTTATAATTACTTTGGGGCAACACTGCATGAAGTTTAGGATAATTAACGCATCGAGTCCGTAACTCATAAACACATGATATTTTTTATAACATTTGGTTGGTGTGTGCCAACTTTTTTGAATCCATGACATTGACTACCACGCTTGGGTTAAGAACATAAAATTAAATTATTACCCATATGTAAGTCCTGGGTTAGGATCGAAAGGATGAGGATGATAGTAATTAAAATAACAGCCTTCGCCATCATCATAATAATCATAATCACTGCTATCGCTTCCCCCTTGATCATTGTATCGTGTTCGACCTCCAGGATCTGAATATGAAAAAATATAATTCTAGCTTCTTCAGCGATGAAATTATTAAAAATGTTCAAAATCTCGTTAAGATCAGCCCTAAACTTAACTTAACTTAACCCTAAAGATGCTGCATTATAAATTTATCTGACTATTGTGTACGCTCTGTACAGCTGTATCTGACGTCATTGGTTAAAACATTAAAACCGCGGTATTTAACATTTTCAAACGTAGTCAAAAATGCTCAAGTGCTACAGAGTGGCATTTTAGGCAGCGAAAGGGACTAAACACCAAATATATCCAATATAAAACGTTAAAAATTTTAAGTTAATGTCGTCTTTTGTTTCATCATAAGCAAGAAATAATTTCGCATTTTTGCTTTTGTAACCCATTTGTGTGGATTTGGGTTAAAAAGCATGAATCATTTAATGAAATAGAACTTCCAAGCAAGCAGAAAATGCCTTTATTCATTAGAGAAGACGCGCGACACGTGTGTTCCAATCATTAATAGATAGACCAAACAATTGCGTAGAATTTGCGTGGATTTTCCGATGAGTATCTTTATAAAGAGAGTCTTTGCTTAACCCTATCACGATTGGTGGGAGGGGGGGGGGGGGGTTCTTCATAAAATTCTTTAGCTGGTTTCTCCAGGAAACTATAAAATGTAAGATAAAGGAATGAACTGTTTCAGTGTGGCGAATGTGTGAATTATCAAAAACCATGTGGCTTAAATCCATATGTTACAACACGTAGTTACTTAACGGGAATGATTTTTTAAGTTGATCCACTGAAGTACTGACAAGAATAAGGACGCAAAAAAGATGTATGACATACATATTACATTCACATACAATGCATCTGTATATCCATATAAAAAAACAAGACATTCGTATTTATATGTTGCGTATAGCCGGCCAAACGGCTGGGCCGAATGGGCTGGCATTTTTTTGTGGACACTCATGGGTTGCCTGGGGGTAACATAGACTAAAAAATTAGAATTTTTCTTTCTTCAAAGTTTTTTCCAAGGACAAAGCCGGGCCCTTCAGCTAGTAGAATATACAAGTCAAAAATTAATTTCCATTGGTATTGGAAATTCTGTAATATATAACCCTTTAAAAGAACTCGAAATCTTACATTTTTGTATATATCTCTCAAAATCTCCAGGGGATCCATTTCGTTGGTCATAGCCCATGTTAGAACGATTATAACGTTTTTCTCTTGGCGGTCTGTAGCGGGGAGGAAGATGCAGAGGAGAGTATTGAGGATGAGAAGGAGAGTTATGAAGAGAGTATTCACCGAGGTATTGAGGAGAAGGAGGAGAGTAACGGCCTTGAAGAGAAGAAGGAGAGTAACGGCTTTGAAGAGAAGGAGGAGAGTATCGGCCTTGAAGGGAAGGAGGAGAGTAACGGCCAATAAGAGAGGCGCCAGGATAATGGTAACGACCAGGAGGAGATCGACGATCAGGGGAGTATCCACGATTTTGATAACTAAAAAATTCCACACAAAAAAAATAAGATTTTTTAAAAATTATAATGAAGTTTTCTTACTATGTATTCGGACTTTGCCATCTATAGTCTTCATCATCACTGTAAGCACTCTGCGTCATTGAGGAGATTACATTTTACATTTAAAATTATTGAAATTAAGACTTTAAAAGGACTGCTAGTGTAATTTCAAGGGATTCTCCATTTATAGAATGGTACGTCTGCCTGACAAAGGCGCAGTGCCCTTAAAACCATTGTCTGTTTAAGAAATCAGTAAAAGCTTTCATTTTTCAATTGGCGTTTCTCTGTAAACAAGTTAAGTATTTCTGCTTTTAAAAAATATAGAAATTTTCAGAAATAAGCACTTTAAGCTAGAAAAACGAGGATGTCTTTCACAATTTTATTCAGATTAGGGTTTCGAGGATAGAATCAAGAATTCCCTCTTTTCATTGAGGTTTACTTGAAATTGCGCTAACAGCCCATTAAACGATCATTAAACTAAAAGTTAGGATGAACTTCATTAATAAATGAATTTATTGTTTCCCATTTTTCTTTTATCCAATGTTTTATAAGTCTCCGAAAAGTCTAAGATATTAAATTATGAAGGGCGGTTTTTGTCCAGTTCTCTTTTTCAAAGAACACCCCAAATCCCCATTTTAGAATTCCAAAAATTAAATAGAGATTCCTCATATTCCTGTTCATAAGAATCATCATCTTCGTGTTGTTCAACTTCAACATGGATTACATCTTCATAAGATCCAGCTCTAAAATACAAAGGGGGTCAAATTTTCTTTAACAAACTGGAGGCTCATATTTTTAAACGCCGTTTTAACATTTGTAACCTTAATAGTTAAGGTTAAAAGAAAATATAAAAAAGTAGAAAAAAAATAAGTTTGTTTGATGTTTTCTTATTTCATGAATATTAAGTTTCCAAATTTACTTTTAACTGTATCAGAATAACACAAACAAGTAAGTCATTCCTCAATCAACTTATTTTTTATGAAAGCAACCATTTAATTTTATTTTTTATATCCATGACAGTGTCTTTAATCTTACCAATCATTGTTTACAGAAACCGAACAGTCAATCTGAAGCCGGGAAATTTTGCGCGCAGTCAATTAGAGAACTCTTGTTCGTCGGAAACCAGCAGGGATATCCAAAAGAGAGGATTACGCAGAAAGTCAAAAGTATCCACAGTGGATATCGAGATTAAGTGCATCCAACAAAAGAGTTTCCAGCTTTCATAAAGGCAAATTTTTTGTTTGATGAAAACTAAGAAAAACATAAGAACCACCTATTTTGTTGATGTCTAGATTCTTCTCCGTCATTCCTTTCTTCAGTATCACCTCCCCTAAATTCAGAGAAACTTTTTATTTTAGAACAAATAAGGATGTAAAAGGATGAGTTCCATAAAGATTTAAGGCATATAACAATTGAGTAGGGACGAACTGGTAGCAAATAGATTTTTAGACAACTTTACTTATTTTTATATTCACACTTAATAACCAAAAATTCAATGTGTCGTTTTTGTTCAATCTTAAATAACGGAACCTCGGCAGACATAAAAAACTATAATTTGTTACAAATTACAAAACTTTTGATCTCATTGATTTTACGAAGACGACTTCATTCTGCTTTATACTGGTAATCACTTTATGACAAGTCTCCATACCAGCTCCTGGTTCCTACCTGAGAAATCTGAGCGTATTCCCCACCCCTGAACTATAGTTAGAGCTGGGTTTGGTTGGAGGACCCGGTTTCCTTCGCACTTTCGGCATCGGAGAACTTTCAATAACATCGCGATGTTTGCGCGTATAATCTGGATTGTAGAACCGCATCTGGAGATCTAACTGCTTGCGGTCCTATCCACACACGCACACATTTAATCTTTAAGAAAAATATAGGTCTGAGACAGTTAGACCAAAAAAAAAACGTTGAATGGGACGACGACATTTCAGTAATTACATGTAACTTAGATATTTTCAAGTTTATTAATAGTGATACCGGTTGCTTGAAATTTGAAATGGGGAAGTGTACACTGCATAATTTCGTGTTTTTTATGCTTACATGACTATTTCAAATCATGGCTGCAGTCTAACAACTGTCTTCATATTACGCAGTTAAAGAAGTCGCACTGTTCAGCTAGTTATCATATGAAGGTCCAGGAGACTTCAATAAAATCTAAACTGAAGCAAAGTTATAGCTTGCATGTATTCAAATGGGTCAAAATCTCTTATTAAAAGGTGCGCGACCACGTGCCTGAAATAAGTATTGATAATGCTGAAGGTCAGCTCGTTTAATCTTCAGGGATAATGAACAATGTGCCAACCTACGTTAATCAAATGATACCGCGACTAGTAAAACTAATAAGACAGGTTAACAATTAAATGCCATTACATTTGATAAATTTAAAATATTATTTATGTTGAATAATAAAAGGATCAACCAATTTGTATATTTTACATGAAAAGAGAAACCATGAAAAGCTTTACAATATACAGATTTTAATTCATAAATGACAAAATAAAACTGGGGGGAACCTGTTCAAAGAATAAAACACTAGCCAGTGTTGGAAATTTAGAATCGCAACGGGGATGCATTCATGGTAAAAAAAAGTCAGTAGAAAATATGTTTACAATTTAGCCGAGTAGGATCATTTTCCTTCCGTCGTTGAACTTGAGAACATGTTCGATCTCCTTCGTAGGAACATTGTCCTAAACAATTCAAAATATTTAAAAGATGTAAAAAAACGTTTAACAATGATAAAACTTAATTTAGTTTAAGATTTTAAAACTTGGTTTAATTATTTGATAAAATATGATTCAAATTCAATATTTCATATAACATTAACCATGCCCTCCCCCCCCCCCCTCCCAATACTAAAAACCTGACCTTGAAACTGAAAACCTTGATTTCCACGCAGGTTTCCATGATGAGATATCCTACATCCCAGGAGGAGAGCTTGTCTATACCATAAGAAGCACACAGATCTATAGTCAGCTGAAAAAAAACATCAGCTAATTTTAAACTAATGTCAGCTGATTCAAAACTTTATGTCAGCCGATATTAACCCATTGTCAGCTAATATAAAGCCAAGATGATTAAAACCAATGTCAGAATATCTATAAACTATGTCAGCTGTTTAAAAAATTAAACCAATATTAGTTAAAATTTATACTCAATGTCAGCTGATTTAAAAATAATGCCAGTTAATTGAAAAAACCAAGTTCAACTGATTTAAAACTAATCGTCAACTGGTGCCGAGTGAAAACTAACATCAGCTGATAAAAAACCAATGTTAGCTTATTTAACACCAATTTCAGATTATTTAATACCAATGTCAGCTGATTTAAAACCAATGTCAGCTGATAGTTATCTTTATTTAATATTAAGCCAATGTAAACTGATTACAATTATTGTTAGCTGATTAAAACCATTGTCAGCTGATATAAACACAAATGTAACCTGATTTAAACACAAATGTCACCTGATTTAAACACAAATGTCACCTATTAAATCAATGTCATTGTCAGCTGATCTAAACCAATGTCGGCTGACCAAACACAAATTCGGCTAATTTTAATCCACAGCAGCTGATTTTTTTAAATGTCAGCTGATCTTAAAAACAATTTCTGCTGTGATATCGATATTACCTTGATATTGTCTTCCCCTTTATGCCCCAACGCTACACCATAACTAGGAATTATAGTTAATCCTTGTAGTTCGAAGGGAGGACCTACTGATGAACAACCAGTTATAACCTTCGTATCTTCTCCTACAGGGTGTCCGTGCAGGCACTCAACCTTCTCCCTGCATTTATAGAGGGATACAATGCCTGACAAGATCTAGTATAAGTTTTGTATAGATAACACAAGATTAGTTAAATACCGGACAAGATCTAGTATAAGGTTTGCATAGATTACACAAGATTAGTTGAAAACCTGACAAGATCTAGTATAAGGTTTGTATAGATTACACAAGATTAGTTGAATACCTGACAATATCTAGTATAAGGTTTGTATAGATTACACAAGATTAGTTGAATACCTGACAAGATCTAGTATAAGGTTTGTATAGATAACAAAATTGCATCTACTCCTGTGTCTTCTATTTAAACAATAGCTCCTGACAAAAAAAAAAATAACAGCTTTTTCAAGACAAAAAAAAAACAATTCCGCGTAAGATCTTCAAAGGAGAAGTTTAAAATCTCTTTACACAAAATGAAGTTTTTTTATTTTTCATAATTTTTCCGGTTCACAACAGTATCCTTAAATTAAAAGCTTTGTTTGATCCAGTATGAATTAGATATTAATGTTTATAAATTAAAAACTGATTATTTTTTCTTGTTGTGTCTCGACAAACGTGACTTGCACATTTCTACTGCAGGAAAACATATGAAAAAAACCATATTCCAAATTACTGAACAGATAACGGTTTTAAGAGTACCGTTGTGAATCGAGCATTGCCACTTTGCGATGAGGGTCCTTTTAATTAAAAAAGATTTGAGAACTCTCAAATTTTTATTTTCTAACTTAAAGCTGATTTCTGTTCCTATTGAGTGAGTTATGAAGTACACTATCGACCTCTAGCTGATGTCGATTCTGAGATTCAGATATACGACTCAAAAACTCTCTGGCCAACAAAATCCCTTTTCAACATTTCTTGTAAACTTTTAGTTACTTTCATGATCAGGGAAAAATGAAAATCATTCTAAGATGTCGGTTTTTATTAAATCCCTTTTACAAAAAATGGCAAGTTAAAAAGCAACAATTAAAAGCTAAGCGCCCTTGGTTTACTTGTTCATTGAATTCTACCACGGGTAGAAGAATAGAAGAAATCCTGTAAAATTAACAATCCTCTTTATGTATTTTCATGGATTAAGTTTCCCTGTCTTTATGAAGAGCAAACTCAGGCCAGCAGTTCACCATCACTGCTTCCTTCAGCGGCAAACCTTTCCACCTGGCAAAATAAAACACGTCATTTTCCACCGTTAACAAATCTGTTAGTTTATGAGAAAATTTTATCGTATTTTTGAGTAATTAGTTCGTATATTTTCATACTCATCTTTTCGATTTATAAAGTTAATGAGAAAATATTAAAAAAAACAAGAGCCCCTATGTGAGAAATTAAACAAAATAAAATAAGATTATCAAATTATTTTTTTCCAAAAAAAAATTGGGGTTAACGTTCTTTAGCCGCATAATCTGTCCATTGTCCAATGTCCATGGTTACTGCTACTGAGTACTGAGGCCTGAAGTCAGAATTTGTTTGTTGTGAACTCAGAATCAAGCATTGATCTTAATCTTATGTAGATCTATGGATTAATCGAATTCATTTCAATTTCCCCTGTTGGTCATAACCTGCAGGAATAACTTAAGTTGAGGAATCAAGCATTGTTCCTCAATTTGAAAGTGCCCACATTGGATATTAAAATCAAACATTCTTCTCTTTGATGTCATTGAAGAGGACACAAGTAGCCTATAAAATTTGAATATATGTGCTTTGTTTCTCTACCTGATAGACTCCAGTAACTGATGAAGGCAATGATCTGAATCCTGATTAAACGAACAGTCTGGAATCTACCTGATACACTCCAGTAACTGATGAGGGCAATGATCTGAATCCTGATTAAACGAACAGTCTGGAATCTACCTGATACACTCCAGTAACTGATGAGGGCAATGATCTGAATCCTGATTAAACGAACAGTCTGGAATCTACCTGATACACTCCAGTAACTGATGAGGGCAATGATCTGAATCCTGATTAAACGAACAGTCTGGAATCTACCTGATACACTCCAGTAACTGATGAGGGCAATGATCTGAATCCTGATTAAACGAACAGTCTGGAATCTACCTGATACACTCCAGTAACTGATGAGGGCAATGATCTGAATCCTGATTAAACGAACAGTCTGGAATCTACCTGATACACTCCAGTAACTGATGAGGGCAATGATCTGAATCCTGATTAAACGAACAGTCTGGAATCTACCTGATACACTCCAGTAACTGATGAGGGCAATGATCTGAATCCTGATTAAACGAACAGTCTGGANCCATTCTGTCCTACCTAAGTGCATGAAGAAGCTCCCAATCCTGAGCATTTAAATTAAGAAGACTGAAGAACATCTCTACATTCTCTAAGCTCAGGGTTAAAAACTGAAAATATCTGAATTAAGTTTACATTACTCAAACTCGCCAAGAAAACAGGGGAAAACAAAGCTTCTTGTTAATTTTGCAGGAGTTTAGCTGAACATTTACTACTTAAAACGAAGCAAAAAAAAAGGATTCATAACAATATACGACGAAGTCATAGGATTTTAAAAGTTATCATTTTTTTTAAATGTTCATCGATTTAAAGAATTGTCAGTCGTCTGATCAAATCATTTTAGCAAATTTTAAAATTATCAGCCGATTTTACAAGTTATCAGTAGATTTTAATAATTTATCAGTCAATTTAAACAATTGTTATCAGTCAATTTAACAAAGTGATAGTCGATCTAACAAGTTATCAGCCGATTTAAGAACGTATTTTACAAGTTATAAGTATCAATTAACCGACGACTTATCAGTTATCAGTCATTTAAACAAGTTATCATTTATTTCAACAAGTTATCATTCACTTAAACAAGTTATCATTCACTTAAACAAGTTATCATTCATTTAAACAAGTTATCATTCAATTAAATAACTTATCATTCATTAAAAAACTTATCATTCATTTAAACAAGTTATCATTTATTTAAACACTTGTTATCATTTATTCACACAAATTATCTCTTTCGCTTAAACAAGTTATCATTCATTTAAACAATTAATCATTCAATTAAACAAGTTATCATTCATTTAAACAAGTGATCATTCATTTAAACAAGGTATCATTCATTTCAACAAGTTATCATTCATTTAAACAAGTTATCATTCATTTCGCTTAAACAAGTTATCATTCATTTAAACAATTAATCATTCAATTAAACAAGTTATCATTCATTTAAACAAGTGTTATCATTCATTTAAACAAGTTATCATTCATTTAAACAACTTAACATTCATTTAAACAAGTTACCATTCATTTAAACAAGGTATCATTCATTTAAACAAGTTATCAATCTTTTAAACAAGTTATCATTCATTTAAACAAGTTATATCAAAAAGCTGATTAAAAAATCTCTGCCGATATATCTGACGTACCTTTGGTTGTCTGATAAGTATGTTTGTATGGTTGGCAAACTCTTGAATTATGAAATCATGAATCTGGTCGTCACAACACTTCTGGTTTAGCTCCATGTACTAATTAATGTACAATAGTCAAAGAATTGAAGGAAAGCATAAAAAAATTAACTTTAAGATAAAAATAACTTTTTCCGTTACTTGATAAATTTCCAATAATTTTCAGTTCTGTTAACTGATTTTAGCTCGGGTTTTCAAGTCGGGTTTATTGATACCCATAACAATATGAATTTTAAACTTTTCGATTTTACATTTACTTGACTTTTTTCCTGTTAAACCCAATTTGAGACGGCAAAATGTAATGTGTGTAAAAAATAGGTTTTGTAAACATGTCTAAGAATTCCTGAAAGATTTCTTTTTGCTTCTTGAAAATTATTGCAGAAAAAATGTCACCCTTCAATGGTTTATATCTTCTATGTACCTTAAAAACATCCTTGGGCAAAGTCTTTTTTGCTTTGTTATTAATGATAAAGTTTCTGCAGAACTTATCCAAATCCTTGATTAGATATTTGTTGGCAAGATACAAAACCTAAAAATATTTAAATTAAAAAAAATAGAAAATGAGACAAAAAACATCACAGCAGAGTTAATTCTGGTTGAATATAATTCAAATTGATAAATTAAAATAATATCAAGTATTAAATAAGGGTCTCCCAGACGTAGTTGAAGAGTGGCATGTTCAATTCACAACAGTACTTTTTAAACCTTTATCTGAGTAGTAAAGAGGAATTTTTCGTCGTTGTTCTATCATTTAATTCTGACAATTTCTGCATAATGAATATAACACTGACACAGGAAGTGTACTGTTGTGAATCGATTACTTCATTAATCAACAAATTATGAAGAACGAAAAAACATAATTTTAACAAATTTTTAAAAATGTCACCTCAAATGCTTGTTTTAGGCTGAGAAGAGGAATAAACTGTGTGAAAACAAATTGAATCAGGGATTTGATGTATTTCGGCTCAGAATCATAAATCTAGAAGAAAAACAAGAAATTTATTAATTTTCAAGGGGGATGGTGGAGATGTCATGTTTGAAGTAGTGGGGTGGGGGGCCTGCCGCCTTCATTTTTTGTTCAAATCTACCAATTTTTTGGCTGCACGTCTAATTAGTAATCGAAATTCCTAAAATAAAATCAAATTGAATTTTTATGACCTCCTATGACCTCTAATGACCTCTAATGACCACAACAAAGAGAAAATATTTCAACTATGGCTTTATGCACATCAAACGAAAGCTAGGAACCTAGGGAATACAGTAGCAGCAACAAATCCAGTGTTTGACCTTCTAATGAGCTCTTACGATCTCTAATGACCTACATGACCTCCAAAAATGAAAATGTTTTATCTATGGCTATATGCATATTAATTAAAAGCTAGGAATTCCAGGAATACAGTAGCAGCAACGAATCCAGTGTTTGACCTTCTAATGACCTCTAACGACCTCTAATGACCTAAATGATCTACAAAAATGAAAATGTTTTTACTTTGGCTTTATGCATATCAAACGAACGCTAGGAACTCAGGAAACACAGTAGCAGCAACAAAACCTTCTAATGACCTCTAACACCTGTAATGACCTAAAATGACCTCCAAAATAAAAATGTTTTAACTATGGCTTTATGCATAACAATGAAAGCTAGAAATCCAGGGAATACAGTAGTAGCAACAAATCCAGTGCTCTCCAAGATGGGGGGTTTTCAGTTTTCAGTTGTAGATTTCATAATAATCCTTTACCTTAACTACTCCTGTTTTCTCCAAGAAGGCGGACTGAAAAAGAACTTCAAAAACATCACTTTGAGCAACTAAAGCGTTCATCTGTGCTTCTACTGTAGGTTCCCCTGGTAGGGACGGAAATCTAAAAAGTTTAATCAACTCAAAGGCTTGAACAAAATTAAAACTCACAAAACCCGGACTGTCGTTGTAATAACAAACGATTCACAACAGTATACTTTATTCATTTATTTATTTTTTATTTTTAAGAATTTGCAAATTATTTCTGCATAAGAGCGTCCTTTAGATCACTGTGCACGCCTAAAGGTTGTCTGGTTAGTCCTCTCAAGAATAGATCTATTAAAGATTTAACAAAAGGAAAAGCTAGAACCCCCTGAAAATATCAAGATTAGGAATAGCTAGAACCCCCTGAAAATATCAAGATTAGGAAAAGCTAGAACACCCTGAAAATATCAAGATTAGGAAAAGCTAGAACACCCTGATAATTACAAGATGAGGAAAAGCTAAGAACCCCCTGATAATTACAAAATGAGGAAAAGCTAGAAACCCCTGACACTTACAAGATAGGGAAAAGCTAAAACTCCATTACACTTACAAGATGAGGAAAGGCTAGAACCCCCTGATAATTACAAGATGAGGAAAAGCTAGAACCCCCTGATAATTACAAGATGAAGAAAAGCTAGAACCCCCTGATAATTACAAGATGAGGAAAAGCTAGAACCCCCTGATTATTACAAGATGAGGAAAAGCTAGAACCCCCGATAATTACAAGATGAGGAAAAGCTAGAACCCCCTGATAATTACAAGATGAAGAAAAGCTAGAACCCCCTGATAATTACAAGATGAGGAAAAGCTAGAACCCCCTCATAATTATAAGATGAGGAAAAGCTAGAACCCCCCGATAATTACAAGATGAGGAAAAGCTAGAACCCTCTGATAATTACAAGATGAGGAAAAGCTAGAACCCCCTGATAAATACAAGATGAGGAAAAGCTAAGAACTCCCTGATAATTACAAGATGAGAAAAAGCTAAGAACCCCCTGATAATTACCAAATTAGGAAAAGCAAGAACACCCTGAAAATATCAAGATTAGGAAAAGCTAGAACACCCGATAATTACAAGATGAGGAAATGCTAAGAACCCCCTGATAATTACAAGATGAGAAAAAGCTAACAACCCCCTGATAATTACAAAATGAGGAAAAGCTAAAAACCCCTGACACTTACAAGATAGGGAAAAGCTAAAACTCCATGAAAATTACAAGATGAGGAAAGGCTAGAACTTCATGATAATTACAAGATAGGAAAGGCTAGAACACCCTGACAATTACGAGGTTAGGAAAAGCTAGAACCCCCCAAAAATTACAAGATCATGAAAAGCTAGAACCCCTGATTATTACAAGATGAGGAAAAGCTAGAGCCCCTTGATAATTACAAGATGAGGAAAAGCTAGAACCCTCTGATAATTACAAGATGAGGAAAAGCTAGACTCCCTGATAATTACAAGATGAGGAAAAGCTAGAACCTCCTGATAATTACAAGTTGAGGAAAAGCTAGAACCTCCTGATAATTACAAGATGAGGAAAAGCTAGAACCCCCTGTTAATTACAAGATGAGGAAAAGCTAGAACCCTCTGATAATTACAAAATTAGGAATTGATAGAGCACCCTTACGATTACAAGATGAGGAAAAGCTAGAACCCCCTGATAATTACAAGATGAGGAAAAGCTAGAACCCCCTGACATCTACAAGGTTGATTGAGAGAATTTACCTAAATGTAACGTCGCAACATTTTCCTTCTTTAACCTGGGCCCATAGTTTACCAGCCAGAGGGTTTCTCATCTCAACCGAACCTTGTGCATTCAATCAATCAATTTTTTTTATAAATTGATCAATTTATCAAGTTATCAATACAACGATCGATCAATCAATTCGTCAATCAATCAATTCATCAATCGATCAATCGCTTCATTAATCAATCAATCACTTCACCAATCAATTAATCGATCAATCAATCAATCGATCAATAACTTCATCAATCAAGCAAGCAATACATCCATCAATCAATCAATTCATCAATCGGTCAATCAATAAATCAATCAATCCCATGAATATCTTCACGTGGAACTTTTAAAGCTTCAGTCTGTCTTAAAACAACTTTACAAGTTTACATTTTTAAACAATTTTAAACAGTGCAATAAAATTTCGTTTTCAGTCCTTCATCCATCTGCTGTACACTTTAAGAATACAATTCTATAGTGGTTCATTAATCAAACAAAAAATTAATTGTCATTTAAAGTCATAATTTTTTAAGAAATATTTTCTAAACCTCTTTTGAACTGATCAAGACTAATCGGTGTGCCTGAGAATAATCCGATAGAGGTTCCGTTCACCAGGATCTATTATAAATAATGATAAAGTAAATGACAATTGATAAAAAATAATTGGAAGATTAAGAAACCCCAAGGGCTTCGTTTGGGGGTTGAAAGTACCCCCCCCCCC
>NW_019396401.1:334904-383340 GCF_000591075.1 Eurytemora carolleeae
CTGACCCAAAATATAAATAATGTACCTGATATTCTAGAACCTGACCCAAAATATAAATAATGTACCTGATATTCTAGAACCTGACCCAAAATATAAATAATGTACCTGATATTCTAGAATCTGACCCAAAATCGTAATCGGGACCCGATCCCGATTCCTTTGGTACTTGATGTGAAAATCAATATTTCTAAAACAGAAAAATAAATATTTTTCTCCATATTCAGGTGGGTTTCTTCATTTTTTATGTTGTCATGTGATTATTTCAGGTATTCTTTTGGGTTTTTCATTTTGGCACTTTGTGGTTGTTTATCGTCTTATGTTTTATAATTTTGTTGTCTTTTAAAGCTTATTATAATTATATAATCTTGGTCTTTTTTTAGTCCATGTGACATTAATTATCTTACTTGATCAATATTAAAGAGAATGTAGGAATTCTTGAATCTGATAAAACAACAAAGCAATCAGTCCGTTTATAGAATCCGTCTGATACGCTGATTATCTGCCCACTCACAAGGGGACCAGTTGGTTTATCCAGATATCTGGAAGAAATTAAAGGGACTGTCAGTGGGATTTAAAGTGACCATCCGTGCAAAGATAGAAGTGCCCGATTCACAATAGTACCCTTAAAACCTTTATCTAATCAATAATGTGAAAGATATTATTGTTTTTCAAGTGTTTGATTCAAATTCAAAATTGAAAATAATCTCTTTTCAAAATTTTAAACATTAATATTTAATGTATGCTTGATAAGACAACACTATAATAAGGGTACCGATCTGAATCGGTCATTGCCATCCTAGAATGGAGGGAACCCAAAACAGCCCAAAACCGACCAAAAATCACCAAAACTGCCTGAAACCAACCAATAATCCCTAAAACAGCCTGAAACCAACCAATAATCCCAAAAACAGCCTGAAACCAACCAATTATCTCCGAAACAGCCTAAAGCCATATCTCTAAAACTGCCTGAAACCAGCCAATAATTCTTAAAACAGCCTGAACCAAACCAGTAATCCGCAACTAACTGAAACCAACCAATAATCCCCGTAACAGCATGAACCCTAAAACTGCCCGAAACCAACCAATAATTCTTAAAACAGCCTGAAACCAACCAATAAATACAGAACAGCCTAAAACCCACCATTAATCCCCATAACAGTCTGAAACCAACCAATAATCCGGAAAACAGTCTGAAACCAACCAATAATCCGAAAAACATTCTGAAACCAACCAATAATCCAGAAAACAGCCTGAAACCAACCAATAATCCGGAAAACAGTCTGAAACCAACCAATAATCAGAAAACAGCCTGAAAAAAACCAATAATCCCCAAAACAGTCTGAAACCAACCAATAATCAGAAAACAGCCTGAAACAAACCAATAATCCCCATAACAGTCTGAAACCAACCAATAATCAAAAAACACCCTGAAACAAACCAATAATCCCCATAACAGCCTGAAACCAACCAATAAAACTGAAGACATAACTAACCTAATGGTTGACGAGTCAAGAACTTGAAGAACCAATGGGAACTCAAGATCGTCTCGCTCCCGACTAAAGAAAAGGTTTTGAAAAAAATAAAAATAGTAGAAGATGGAGGCAGTATGAAAAATTGAACATCTAAAGGCAAATAAACATGACTTACGGGTGGAAAATGATTTTTACAGGGAGGGGGTAAATTTTTTTAGAAAATATAAATCACTGAAGAAGAAAAATTTTATATTTTATTCTCCAAATGTACATCTCATAAGCAAAAATATAAAAACCTAGGAACCAACCAATATCACATCACCTTAGCTTTGTTTCACAGTTGGCCTTTAGACCAACTTCATTCTTGTTTAAGTAAGTAAGTAAAACAGAGCGTCTAAATAGTATGCATATCAGTGTGCAATGTGCATGTATGTTACCTATTGCCTGCCAAACCGTTACATTAAGAGAGATGTAACAAAATAAACGATCATTTCGACGCAAGAGGTCTTTTTATGCCTAGTGTTGATTAAAAGGTTTTTGAAATTCCACGGGCGACGCCGGAAACTTAGTTTAGCTGAAGAATTAGTATAATCTTCACCTGTTCAAAACTAGTTTTAAACAACCAAGGCTCAGTTCCACCTCCCCTTCCATCTTAAAAAAATATTATTATTTTATTTGCAAGATCAGAATAAATATTTAGAAAATTGCTAACTAATATTTCGATAATTTACCCCTTACTTACCCTAAATTTACTGTAACGTTCTTAACGGTTTAGAACATTTTTTCTGAAAAAAAAATAAGTTTCTAGATACTTTGCATCTCCCTAAGAGTGGTAAATTTATTCCTGAGGTTAGGAGGTAGGGTGGCCTCGGCTCTACAGACTATGGTTGATATCTCAAGGGCACTAGAGATTACTTATATCAGAATTTTGTATTTTCATTTTTATTTAATACCATTTGATATATATTTTAATTTTGAATATTTTTCTGATTTCATTGGCAGATTTTCTCATAAGAAAAAAAGTCGAAATTAATAAGAGACAAACTTTTCTAATGACCATCTATAATCTCCTTTGGGGGTCACAAAAAAAAATTGGCCGAACTGTCCCGAAGTTTACATGTATGGGATCCCAACAGACAATTAAGTAAGTAAGTAAGATATAAGAAAATTTGAGATATAAGTAATTTCCTTCCAGTTTTCTCCTCCCACTGTATCCAGTCTAGCCAGCACTGTACACTTGTTGTACCGTAGTGTGTACATACACTACTGTACACTTCACGTACATTCTTCTTTATCACCTAAAGAGGAGTTGTGTTTATTTTGATTTGTAAAAATACATGAAGGGGCTGTATAGTTTATACGTAGTTTCTTTTCAAATGACCCCCCATTTAAAATGTACATGCCCATTACAACGGCAAACTTTTTTTTAAGTACAATGAGATGGATATCGTCGTTTTTATATTCAGGAAAGAAATAAATTTCTTTCCACGTCTATTATACTTTTTATACAGAAAAACAGGGATAGCTTAATAATTTTCTTTCTTGGAAAACGGTTACTTGATGTCATGAGGCAAGAAAATCAATAAATCTGCTAGGGCCACTTATATTTTTACTAACAGTCCTTTTAAAGCTTTGAATTCATTATTAAAAGAAAGCTGAATATTGTTCTATTTCTATTCCGGGTAACAATTAAAAGACTGAAAAAAAATTCAAAAATCGATTTTTTTTCAAAATTATAATATTTTCAAGAATTCCACGGGCAGCGTCGGGCACTATAGCTAGTTAATAATATTCTCTAATTTGTTACCTTTGGTTGTTCCAGTTCTATTTCTAACATGGTGTTAAAGAATTCTTCCTTGAACGGAGGAAGATTAGTAAACCTGGAACAATGAAAATATTTGTATAGTTTACATTTGGGTATTTATTTACGCATCTTTATTATTTAATTATATATTTTGGTTCAAAACATACGATTTAAACGTTTAAACATACTCTTTAGACAAAAATTAAATTAAATTCATAGTACAGGACGAAACGCCTTCATTAAAAACAAAAACAAAATTTGTTTTTGCACTTGGGGAAAAATTGAGGGGAAAAGAAGGTTGAAAATACACCGAAAACTCCAAACAGAAGAATAAAAATATTTGAACATCTTGCCCTATGTTTAGATTTCGAAATTTGGTACAGTTTAACACAGAAAATTCGAAAAATTCGGAGACATCGAAAGAATTTATCAAATATCGTCTTGACAATTTTTTTATGCTAGAATATCTAAAATCTGTTGTTGTAAAAATATATAAATAACCATAAATTATGCGTGAACGGTTTTAAAGAGCTCCATATAATTATTTAATTAAAAACTAAATATCTGTCGCATTCCATTATCAGTAGGTTAAGGAGAAGACATTTCAAAAATTCTTTCAATACTCCGAAGTTCTGGGTTAAACTGTAAAAAAATATTCGTAAGGAAAATGTCAAAAAGTTAAAACTTTTTGTTGTGAATATTTAGATCAATCTTTTGTCGTCACAAGATGAAATGAATCCCTCTTGGAAACTCTATGGTCGAACCCCTAAGGGGACAAATAAAATTGAGGAAATCACTCTTCCCTGAAATTTACAATTTGTCACTGTGAATTTCGAGATCAAACGTTCTAGATAAGTGTCTAGAAAGCGTTTAGACAAGTCCAGAAAAGTCTTGATTTCTGATAATGTTCTAAATCCCTAACCTTGAATAAATTCCTCTACAGGCCTCTACGCCCTTCTCGCGAGTTCGTTCAAGAAGCAGGACACGCAGCTCACCACAGTTTTCTTTATTGATTTATCAATCAATCAATCAATCAATCAATCAATCAATCAGTCAACAAACAAGTCAACAAATCAGTTATCAGATCATCCAATCAACAAATCAGCCAATGAATTAATTAGTCAATCAATCAATCAATCATTTAACCAATTAATCAATCATTCGATCAAAAACCCGATCAGTCAATTAATCTACAATCCGTCAATCAAAAACCCAAAATCATTTCAAAGTCATTTAATCTACAATCAGTCAATCAATCATCTAAAAAGTAAGTCAATCAACCAATCAATCAATCGATCAATCTGAATTCTCAAGTCTTCCATCATTCATGAACTCTGTTTAAAATCAATCTAATCCATCTCTATTAATAAGTTCTACCTTGAACTGCTGCATCTTGAAGTTGAATATAAGCATCTTCTGCCCTCCCTGTCTTGTTCATCAGGGTGATGAATCCTGTCCACAACTTCTCCTTCGTCTCAACCTTCATAACAGAAGAAAATCATCTTAAAAATTGAATAGTCTAGCTGATCCAGGAAATTGTGAAAAGTTGTTTGAGAATTTTTTTTATATCTTTCATTTCTTCTACCCCTCACCCCCTACCCCTACACTACTTTAGATCTATCGGTCAACTATTCATGTTTCGTAACTCCTCCCTCCATCCATCCCTCTACAATATCTTGTTTCATTTGGCAGTTCGAAACTAGATTCTCATACTTAAGGTTGACCGATAATTATTTCAATTTCTTTTCTCAAAAATACTTTGTATTTTAATTAAATTTTGTTTGTAATAATTGCTTATTAAATATCTGTATTATTATTGGTCAAAACTGTCCTGACTGATGATGATGTAAAAAACATCGAAATTTATTTCCTACTTTGAAGTTGTGTATTCTACAGATAGAGAACGCTTTAACCAATTCGGACTTTTACATTTCTTTAAGAATTTTGTCTTGAAATCCCGGCCCGTTGTGCACAACGATTCCTATTGGGTTTTTTATTTTATTTCATTCATAAATAAATATTATTTCCGACGCTAAACTTTGGATTTCATGGATTTCAACTTGATATGGTTCCCTACCTTGACAGCAGCCCGAGCAGCCTGGAGACTGTTCTTATACTCATCTCCCCCTGTCCTCAAGTCAAGGCCAAGCTTCAACAACCAGAAATCAACCTCGCCCGGAAACCTACAGTGCGGTTTGAAGAAAGAAAGAATTGAAATAAAAAGAAAATAAAAATCTAAAAATCTCAATAGGTTGTGAAAAAATTTATTAATAATAAAATTTTTAGGTAGTTAACAGGCCCAAAAATCATATATTTCCAAGCGAGAGAAAAAAACCGAATATTCTCANAATAAAAATAACGGCTAATATGTTTACCTGCGAAGAGCATCTTCAGTCAGAGATTTCAACTCGTCCTCGTTCCCCTCAACCTTGATGAGACGCAGCCAGAACCCGTATTCTTCCACATCCAGGAGTTCATTCTTCTGTCCAAACTTCAGCAGCTTCAGCACTTCGCTCATTATTAGCCTGAAGCAGCTGGGAGCAGTGAGGGGGAGCTCATTGAGGGTTGAGAAGGCGAGATGGAAGAGCTCCTGGGACGGTTTCTCCTCCAGGCTGTTTGTGTAGAGAGTGCAGCACTGCCTGATTCTATCCGCCATCTTTCCGCCCTCAATTGACAATATGAGTAATTATTTACACGCTAGCTTCAGGGGTGTATATTTTTTAAAATTACCCCCCTCACAGTGCATGGGGGGGGAATTGTTTTGTAGATCTAGGAGAAAAATTGAAAAATTGGACATCAAAATGCAAGTTTTATCACCCTTTTTGATCCTTTTAACACGAAAATGTTTTCAATTTCCCATAAAAAATAATTTACTTTCCCCAATTCAGCGAAAAAAAACGTACAATAATTTTTTTAAATACACCCTTGACTAGCTAGGAACCCCAGCTTTGTCTGCTAATCTTTCTCTATGAAAGTCAACCCACTCAAACGTAGAACTTTATCTACAAAATTCTTGATACTTTTTCAATTGGACCAATACTCATTTTTTGTTGTTTCAAAATTTTAGGTAGCTATTTTTCTAGAAAGGAAATAGTTTTTCTTCAATTTTGAGAGAATTTTTATCCCGCATTTTTACTCTCAATTTCATGGTAATTTATTTGTTCCGAGACAAAATAAGTGACATTTTATACCGACAAAGTAGGTTTCCCATTTTATTTCGCGGATTTAAATAAAAAAATCGAACATTTCCTTAAACTTGAATAAAATAAATTTAGATATCCAACTGTATTGTGTTATCATTATGTCTTTTGTTGTGATTAATACTTTTTTATTTGTCTTCGGTTTAAACTCAAGATTTTTAATCCCTTACTTCGTTCGTGATTAAAAATATTTTTAAACCTTAAAACAAACAAAAAACAAAAAATTCCTGCCAAAAAACATATTGTCCCGCATGAAAACGCAAGACAATTACATAAATAGATATTATTTACCTTCTCTAGGCACATTCTAGCCTTGGTATCCAGGGTGACAGGATGTTGGCTGAAGGTTTGCTCCAGGATATTGAGGATATTCTGCTGGACTGGGAGGGTCCCAGGGAACTGACGAACTGTCACCAGCAGGGAAACCGCAAACTCAGGTTCAGGGATGGATACAAGGGCAGCCTGGACAAACAAAAAGTTTCTAGAGCTGACAACTTATATAAACTAAACCCATGATAAAAAGCCCAACCCTGGAGTTCAACGTAACATAGTCTGCAGGACATGGTACTTTGAGTGAAGGTTGAATGATAATAATAATATTAAGTACCTCAAGAACAAGATTGACAAGTCCAAAGTTGAGAATTTTATCATCAACCTCATCCTTCATCTTGTCTTTCCGCTCTTTTTTCTCCCTTTTCTTCTTTTCTTTTTCTAACTTCTCAATCTCATCCTCTGAATCATCATCATTCTCCTCATCCTCCTTCTCATCGTCATCGACATTCTTCTCTTCTTCTTTCGTCACTTTTTCGTCCTTCTCAAGACTTAGGACCTTCTGCCTGGCGCGAAGTTTTTCCACGAACAGTAGTTCAAACTTTATATACTCCCTGAATGCATGTATATAATTTATAATCTAATTACAAATTCTATTTTAAATACTGTTTAATTGATTTTTAATTTTCACTGATTTATTTTTGTTAACAATAAAAAATTGACACTGATCGATCCGGGCAAGAAGCTTTATTTATTTACAGGGTCATAAACTTTTATTTCTGGCAAAAAAAATAGTTGTAGATGTTTACAGCTAGTATAAACCCTGAAATCCTGGAGGAGAATCTGGCGACCGTTTTCAGCCGCTCCGTTTTCAAACTCATACTTAGCAGCAGCTATCCACAGCTTAGGGTTGTTATTGTGCACCTGAAGCAAATATAATAAAAGAGGGGACTATCAATCAATCAATCAATAGTGTTTCATTTTAAACCATCCCACTTTTACAAGGGACCGTCAACACAAAGCAAATATTTCCATTTCCCTGATCATTTCTTTTTTATATATAAGATTAAATCCAACAAGATAAAAATCTGATGTAGTGCCGATACCTGAAGAAGTCTTAGATTAGTTTTGCTGACAGAACTTTTCCATTTCATCTAAGAACAAAGGAATAAATTAGACATAAGAATCTATGTAAAATTAAATCTCCGATTGACGATTCTTAAGTTGGCGCGTAAAGTCCATCAAATTAGTTCAACTCAACAATTTTTAATATGTAAATAATTTTCTGTTTTGATTAACTAATAAATTGATTATATATTTCAAACCATTTATCGATTAAACGGTAAAAAAACTATTCGATGAACAAATCAATCAATCAATATCAATCAATCTATCAATCAATAAATCAATTCACTAACCAATCAATCAATCAATTAATCAGTTTATTAACTAACCAATCAATCAATCAATCTATTTATCACTCAAACGATCAATCAATCGTTTAATAACCAATCAATCAAGCAAATAGTGACACCGTAGAACAAATAAATCATAAATTTAAATTCTTTGTTAATCGTATAGTTACTCTGATCTCTGATCATTCAATCAACTGATCACAATTTCTTTTATGAGCACTGCTTATATTTATACCTTATTCAACCAATCAATATACGAGAGCCATATTTTTGTGTCAGATTGCCATCTTAAAACATTGACGAAAACTTGAACAAACATGACTTCATTCTTTTCTTAATTTTAATTAATTTTATTGCAGTTTTACAAAACTATAGTCCCAATATATGATACTTGATATAATATTCAATTTTAGGGACTGTAGAGTGTAAAGTGAAGACGTAATTTCAAGTGAACCTCTAGTCGAAGTGTGGCGTGTCCGATTCACAACAGTACCCTTTAACCCTTCATCTGAGCAACAATGAGGAAAGATTTCGTCGTTTTTCTGTTATAAAAAGTGTTGAATTCTGACTAATATTTCTTTGTATCTGCTCATTTAAATTTGCTAATCACATGTTACAGAAAACCTCAATTTTCAATAAAATTTATCAGATTGAATTTGATCGGACAAAATCTTTGAGGGTAAAACATGCAACTCTATGGAGGGTCACCTAAAATTACACACAGTCCCATCATTGAAGATTTGGGTAATAATAATGAACAAAAAATAAATTATTATCAATGTTCCTGTGACAAAGTATTTTGTAAAGCTTGTTTATTCTCGTCTTAATTCCGTTCTCAATGTGTCCTAAATATAATTCAGGGATGAAAAATGATTTTTTGATTTATATTTACCCTCTCGAAGAAAAGGTTTAACTAGGTCCAGATGACAGTTAAATCTATTCTCTAATGTGCCCGCTGGAGCATTAGAGAAGAAGTTTAACTAACTCTAAGCCCATGACTTAAGACAAACTCACTCAAGTTAAACTGTTTATCTATTCATTGAATGAACCCAACCTCTCAGTTGGGAATTAATGATTATCTTTGCTTCAGATTTGGTTCCAGATAATCTCGGGACTCAAGAGAAGTTGAACCAGCATTGGCTAGTTCAACTAACTTTATATCGATCTTAAAATCCGAATTCCGTGGAATTCTTATTCTTTCACACTTTTCTTTATTCTGGACCATTTTTCTTTTTTCTTCACAATATTTCTTTTTATCTTGACAATTTTTCTTTTCACTTGACAAATTTTTTTTTTCTAGATCTTTTTCTAGACAACTTCTCTTTTTCCTTGACAAAATTTCTAAACATTCTTTTCTTATTTTCTTATTTCTTCAAAATCCAAAAATGTTTCATTTTAAAGCCTTAATTTACCTTTTTTATGATGGTATCCAATTTCGTCTCTTCTGAGTTGAATTAAGTTCATTAGATTAGTCTCGTACTCGATATATCCGAAAAAATCTTCCTGAAATATTGTTCCTCTTAAATTTTTTTTTGAATTTCCAGAAAAAAGCGGAATATTTATCAAATCTAATAATAGTCGTTAATAACTTAGTAATGTTTAACTGTTTTTGATGTTCAGGACTAGTACCCTAAACCCTAAATTTACTTATCAATGCATATATTACTTCTCAGATTTCTTGAAAAGAAGAGATAAAATTTCTGAATAATAAATATCTACCGACGTATCTAATTTGAATTTAACAAAGACGAATTTCATTTCGCCTTATTCTAATTATCAATGTCCACAGATAGAAACTTTAGTTGCTGAGAGTCCAGAAAAAAAACAATCTATAATATTCAATTAATTTCACAATACTTGTTCTAAAGGAGAATAACGAATGGTATTCTAAAAATGAATTTCCACTTGGATTTGGTTGTATAATAAGGTTATCTACTCTGGATGCGCTCCGATGTAGGTAAAGACGACCTTTACGGCAATGGACACTAAATCCTCATATGACGTCACTGCTTATTTTAAAGAATAATAAATTTTGCGACTCACTAAATATAAACGAAATCAAAAATTAAAAACTTGATTTATAATTGATTTTCTTTTTTTCAAAATTGTTAGCACAAACAATATTTGTTAAATGTGACGATTGTTAGTTAAGTATCAGTTACGTCATATAAAGAATAAGAGTATCCATTGCAAAAAAGACGACATTTACATGCTTAGAAACGCATCCAGAGTACCTATCCTTATATACAACCTTGCTTTGACCTCTGTTTCACCTTTTTCTTAGTTCTCTTCTGTATCTTGTATTCGAAATGTTTCCTCTTCTTAATGAGCTCCCTCACCTCGGGACCAGAGAGCAGTCCAACCCTCTCCAGCTCCTCCACCTAGCAAATATTTCTTTGTAACATTTTTTTTAATTAACCGAACATGATGGATGATACACGAAAAACAAAAAAAAATGGAGATTTAGAAAAACAGAAATGTCATCTCTTATTTATAAAATTTTGTTAAAATTCAAACTAAAAAATCAATGTTAAAAAATACTTTGCTATTCTTTCAACCCTGGGGATAAAAAGGGGAAACTGCCAGGTCGAAAACAGGGTGGAATGGTGATGGATTTTGCAACTAAATGGTTGGCGCCAGCAGCCGCCCTCTCCTAGTTTCATAACAAATCATCCCTTACCTCCGGTATCATCTCCTCCATCCTCTGCTCCACGTACTCCGCCATATTTAATATTTATCTGAAACGAATAAAAATTGTAAATTTTTGGAAAAACCGGGATGAGTGTCACAGACGAGGTCGAATTAAATAACAATTAAATATAGATTACAGAACAAACAACGATGTAATGTATAAAGTTGTAAACATAATAGGTAAAAAGTTGGTTTGGTAAAACATGAATCACATTTAATTAACTTGAAAAAGCGGTAAATGCATTGGATAAATCTGAAAGGAAACTAAATATAAAACTGCTGTCAGGGCATGGCACAATATATCCATATGAATGATGTTGATAAGTTAGTTCAGAGTTCAAAACCTTTTTAACACGGGTTTCATTCTCCCCTCGCGCGGTTCAATTTAGGTTGAAATATAATTATTAATTATACAGCCAAACCTTTTCTTTTAATTATTTCTTAATAATCTTTTGGTGGATTTCCAGTAAAGCCACTATTTGTTCTAGTTTACGATGTGGATATAAAGTTCAGTATATTGGCTATTTGGATATTAGCTATCGCAATCAACGATTTCAAAATAAAGAAAATTATCAACATAATTTAGAGAACATTTCAATAAGTAATCTATGTTAAGTAAACATAATTTAGAGAACATTTCAATAAGTAATCTATGTTAAGTAAACATAATTTAGAGAACATTTCACCAGGTAATGTTAGTTAAGTCCAGATCTGTAACCTATAGCATACCATATTTTGTGTTGAGACAATATTGCCAAATATCAACCAAAACAAAACTAAACTAATGAAAAAATAAGATTATCAAAAATCTATAATTTCTGAATGAATCATCAAGTGTCAGCAGGAAAATAACGAAAAAAGGAGAAAAAAATCATCAATTTTTTCTTTTGTTTAAAAAATCAGTAAATATTGGAGAAATGTTGACCTGGATCCTTATCCATTTTTTATGAGGGCGGATCCAGGATCAGGTCCGCATCAAAATCAAATGGACACTAAGAATTAATGATGATAATAAAAATAATAATTTCACAATAAATCTTTAATCCTTCGAAATCTGATTTGAGCTCCCTTTCATTATTGAAGAACTACAGTGATTACTAGAGAGACTCGGAACTAATCTACAATTAGTTAGACGACTTTACGATAGAATTTTACAAATATGATTGGAAAAACAAAAAAATAGACCTAGTCCTGCCAATTCCAAAATGGGGTCTGCCTTAATTGTACGTTTAAAATTACGAGAAATATATATGTAAAGTCGTCTGATTAACTGTGAATTAATTCCGGGTCTTTCTGGTAATGACGATATGTAAAACTTAAAACGAGTCTATTGACTAGATTTAGGGGTTATTAAAGCCAATTCAACTTCTGCTGCTTTTGACGACTTGAGGTTTGCTAGGTCAGATTCAGGGTTGATTTTGATGATAGGGTTGAGAGGGAGCTCCTCCTCCTCTTTAGGGTCTAAGGCAAGTTCAAGGTTGGTTTTCTCCAGATCTCGTCCTAGTATACTGGTACTGACAAACAGAATAGTGCAACCTACAAATATTTAAGGGACTGTGAGCGTAATTTCAAGCGACCCTACATGCAAAGATATCGATGTTTTTGTTTCTTTAAATGTTTATTTTGCAGTTTGTTTGTGAGAGTGACTTGTGCGCATTCCATGTTTATAAGAAGCAAAAGAGAAACTCACATAAACAATTAATCTTCCAGTCAGAACTCATGGGTATTTTCCAAATTTTAAGGTTTCAAGGATACTGTTGAAATTCGGGCATTGCCATGGAGGGTCACTTAAAATTACACTTACAGTCCCTATAAGAAAGATGGAATGGTAAAATAAGTTCTTTATTCAATAATTTCTATTTTAAAGCTTTTTTCATATAAAACTTATGTTTACCTGTAGATATTCCCAACATGATATACATGAAACTCATTGGATATTTCTCTACAGTTTGTCCGACCATTACAGGGAATATTTTAGCTCCTACAATTTAGATTTGTACAACATGGTCGATAATAAAAACAAAATCAGACAATAGAGAACTTCCGAGTACGATGAAAATTTGCAACTTGATAATTAACAATTTAAAACTAAACTTCGTTTTAGAAAGGGGCGCAAAACGCCTTTTCTAAGTATGCTAAACATACTAATTTTATGTTTCTTAGTACAGCTATTTAGATGGATGAGTTCAATTTGAATAGTCAGGAACAGTCTATTTAAATCTGCTCGGACCGACGCGCGCAAAGAGAAGCGGACTGACGAGCGCGCAGCATGAAGCTCTGAAGCAGTGAAGAAGACTTCACTCCCACTTTGACCATCAACTTATAAAGACCTAATCTGTGGGGCGTCCTGGATTTTATTATCATTACTATTCAATATTATTTCATTTCAGAGTAAATTAAATTGAGGGTTCATCGAGTCTTGAGCACTACATCACTTCAGACCTTAAAGCCTAGAAAAATAGAATGAATAAAAAATTACCCAGTGCAGCTGATATAGTCATGACAGCTCCAATTCTATTTGTTATTTCCATCCTTTTCTCCAACCACAGTAAACCTAAACATGAGTTTAGAACGATAAGATTTCAGTAATCAATACTCGGTACTAATCCGTAATGTGAATTCAAATTTACCAAATCCTTCCAAAGATACAATTTGGCCAATTTAAACACGATTAAAGGAATGTACGCGTAATTTTAAGTAACACTCTATGCAAAGATGGCCATGCCCGATTCACAAAGATACCCTGTAGAAAAAAGAAACAATAAAAAATCTGAAAAGAAACCCGACATGGTCAAGTTCGAATTAGATGTCAATGCCAACACTTTCAAACCTGATTATTCACAATTGTGGGTTGTCTACTAAAGTGATGGTCGCATTTCTGCTGCGGGAAAACAAATGGAAATTTACAGCAACCAGTAAAATGACAATATCTTCCACATTATTGATTAGAACAGGTTTTCAAGTGTACCGTTGTGAATCGGGCATTGCCATCTTAGCATGGAGGGTCACTTGAAATGACGCTTACAGTCCCTTTAACACTAATTTTACAGTGCACAAAATGTTTTAAATAGATTGGATGTTGAAGCCAACATAATTTTCAAGATCCGATAATTGCTTTTTTTTCACTAGTTTGCATATTGTGAAAATTTAGCAACTCTACCTGTTGCAAAAATCGAGGCCATCCCTATCCCCATAACTGCAGTGCAGGTGTACAGAAGGTAAACATATGTTTCAGCAAAAACGCTTAGGAACACAGATCCAACTAGAATATAATTTATAGATAACTTAATTATATTAGGTTAGATATATAGATTGCTGCTGTATCTACAGTCTACACATAGGAAACAGGAGGAGAGAACGATAATCTCACATACCTACACATTGGAAACAGGAGAACATAACTATCTCAAGTTTGATATAGATTACTGCTAGGTTTATCTATGAAACATAAGTTTTATCTACACACGTACATTGGAAACAGGAGAACATAAGAATCTCAGGTTTTGCATAGATTGTTGCTGTTTAACGACACAGAGGAAACAGGAGAACATAATAATCTCAGGTTTGATATAGATTGCTGCTGTTTACCTACACATAGGAAACAGGAGGAGAACATAATTATCTCAGATTTGATATAGATTGTTGCCGTTTCACTACACATAGGAAACAGAAGAACAAAATAATCTCAGGTTTAATATAGATTGCTACTGTTTACTGTTTACCTACACATAGAAAACAGGTAGAAAACCGGAGGAGATCATAACAATCTCAGTTTGATAACGATTGCTACTATTTACCTATACACGGAAACAGGAGGAAAACATAATAATCTCAAGTTAAATGTAGATTGCTGCTGTTTTTCTACACATAGGAAACAGGAGGAGAACATAATAATCTCAAGTTTAATAACTATTGCTACTGTTTACCTACACATAGGAAACAGGAGGAGAACATGATAATCTCAGGTTTAATGTAAATTGCTGCTGGAATAGCTACTCCCCGCATACAAGCAAAGGATCCCCAGAATACAGCAGTAAGGTAGGAACCCTCTCCTCGGCTTAAACCTGAAAGGGAAGCGTAATTTTAAGTGACCCTACATGCAGAGATAGCACTGACCGATTTACAGCGGTATCGTTGAAACCTTAATCTGATCGAAAATGTGGAGGATATTGTCGTTTTTCTCACTCGAAAAGTGTTTATTCCTGTGAATTTCTCCATTATTTCCTTAAAGCAAGAAATGTGCAAGTCACTTTTGTAGAGAAACCACAAATAAAATTAACATTTTAAATAAACAAAACTATGCATTCTTAATTTAAACTTGATCAGACAAAGCTTTAATGGTACCGTTGTAAATTGGGCATTGCCATCTTTGTACAAAGGGTCACTTGAAATTACAAAATTATTTTTGATTCATATTTCTTTTGAGAAATTACATCACATTTGTTTTGTGTGGCCAAAAAAACAGGGCCCTCCTCAAACATTTAATTTAATATTGAGTGCTTTTTTAATAGTTATACATTTTTTGGTATAATTTTCTTATTATTTTTAACCGACAAAATATTTTCAAGAAATTATTTCAAACACAAATATTAACTGAGCGTCTGACAAACAATTGAAAATTATTTTTTTTTAATTAACAAAATACTGAAATTTTTTTATTTCAAAATTTTTCAAGACAAGCCTTTGGAATATTTAACAAGATTTTCTGAGGACTTGACTACAAGCTGTTTTGAAATATAGATAACAAATTACCTAGCTTGCATTTGACCGCAAATGTTGTGAGAAATGTTCCAAAGGCAACTTCTAATCCAACATAGAAGAAGAAGAAAATCATAAGAATGACCAAAACTAGCATTTTTCTGCCTACAGGCGAGGACTGTTTATCAGATTGCTTTTCTTCTTCCTTCAAATCAGCATCAACCGGATTTTCCATATCCATAAATTGGTAGAAGAAAAACCCTGGGAAAAGATTCAAATAGATGGTATACTTTAAAAAAATGTCCTTAAAATTTTTATGTTCAATGTTTATGATCATATTTTTTAGTTTTTACCTAAGCTAATACTAGAAGTAAAGAGTCCGATAAGCGGATAGAGAGTTTTTATTGTCAAACTGTTTCCAATCAAATCCAGATCCATTTCTGAAGATCCATTGTAGGAGATATACGTGGCAAGATCAGAAAGCCCCTCCATCTTTGTGAATGCAGACCTATTGGAGTTTTCAGATGTTGTAGAATTTACAAAAGAAGTAAAGTTTTCAGTAACAGTCGCGTTCTCATTCTCCAAAACTTCTTCAACATTGCTCAGAAAAGGTTTAGCTGAAATGAAGGCCGTTGATCATAAATATTGATTTGTTTGTTTAATCTGAATATGTAACTTTTTTCTGTTTGTTTGTTTGTGTTCTTATAAACTCTAAACATTTGAACAGATCGGACCCTTATTGCTGAAATTTTAAAAAAATTACATTCCACAAATTGTGATTTAATTTTTCAGAAACTCCACGAATAAAAACAGCACAAAAATAGTCTTTTGATAAATATACAGAAAAACTCTGTAAGCATGAAAACTGAAAAGCAACTTTTAAGAAGAATTATTGCGAATGGTCCTGACGGCCAATTTAATAAATTCTCACCTATAACAGGGGCTATGAACGCTCCGACTCCAAACATAAAATGTAGAGTATGCATGTAAGGTCCTGATTCCCTCCCTTTCCAAATATTTAGCAGTAAGACCTGAGCTCCTAAACAATTCTTAATTGTAAAAGATATTATTATTATTAAGGGCGTACACTGGGAGGGAGCAAGGGGGTCACATTTTTCTTTTTTCTTCACAATATTTCTTTTTATCTTGACAATTTTTCTTTTCACTTGACAAATTTTTTTTTTCTAGATCTTTTTCTAGACAACTTCTCTTTTTCCTTGACAAAATTTCTAAACATTCTTTTAGAAATATATATATATATATATGTTGAGAGTATTGAATATTTGAAATTATTCAAAATAAATATTTAATTAAAAAAATTGCAAAGCTATTGTTTGCAATTTTGACTTTTAACAAATTAAATGGGTTTCAATGGCAGAAAATTGTTCATTGAGAATAATCTTGACAAACGGTTTTTTTTCTAAGTAAATTAATTCAGAGAGAGCTTAGAGAGCATTTAATTTGTGGAGCATATTGAAGAACTGGAGGGACTGTCTTCATAATTTAAACTAACCCTCAAATTTTCGATTCACAAGAGTACCTTTTAAACCTTTGTATGAGCAAAAAAAACCATAAGATATCCTTTTGAGGTTTCTTTGCGAGTTAATAAAGAAGAGACAAGGAAGAAAATTGACATAATTGATCCTATTAAAGATAGAAAAACATCTTCCTCTACTCAGATAAATGGCGTGTCAGTTAACCGCCCCTCAAAAACAATTTATTAGTTGAAACGAAAATCAAACCTGCATCTAATGCTCCACCACAAAATCCACTAAAAAATCCTAGACAGTATAGAGTAACCAGATTCTGAGAATACGGAATAGAAGATGTGAAGAGTCCCAGCCCTGCCACCAACAACCCAATTATAAGGTAGCGTAACCTAAATTTTTTTTTTAATAGGTTTTGGGAAGATTTAATTTTATAGGTCGGAACTTTTGTATGTCACGTGCAATAATACATATTTTTTAAATCTAAATTACGAGCTTTTAACAATCTTTGAAAGTCTGATCAATTAAATCCACCAAAAGTCGATGAGAGATGTTGGTTATTTGAGTCAGCTGTTTTAAACGGATTAACTATGCTTTAGATCAAAAGTTTAAGATGTTGTTTCATTCGTTCACGGATTTTAACAAATTTTTTCGAATATTTCTTAAATATTTTTTTTCACAATTTCAGGGGATATTAGTTCCAAAACTAACACTTGGCCCATTTCTAACTCTGAGTGTTAGAAATGGGCCAAATCTGCAAAGCTATATTTTTCAAGAGTATATATATTAAATCCAAGCCGAGTTGAACAAAATTACACCATATTTCTATAAAAAATGGCTATAACTATATATTAAAACAAAAAATGTCAATTTTAAACTAATAATAAGGTGTGAGAATTAGTTTTTGATGATTCTTGATTTCAATTTCGAACATATCCCTATTTTGAAACAATTACCGGATTTCAGCTCATGATGCGTTTTCGAAACATATCCTGGTTTTGAGACAATTACCGTAATTTATATCAATGTCAATTTTCAAGTATTTACGCACTTACCAACCAAGACAAGATTTTTTTATAAGGTAAAATATAAACAAAATAGAAAATAATGACAACTGTTCTTTTAAAATTTAAAATTTATTACAGCATTTAGAATTCAAAATATTAATATCATTTGTTCTTACAATATAGATTTAACTAGAAATGCGGAAAACTGTTTGTTTAAAATTCTTGAAAATAAATCATCGATATTCTCTAATTTAACAGATAAAATATGGAAACTTAGATTCTAGAAATAATTCAGAAGTTAATTTAGTATTCATAAGATAATTTTTGTATTCAGTGATTTATTATATAAGTTATGAAAGTGAGTTTTGTTTAGAATTGTGGTATATACTGCAAAACGGGAAAATGGGTTTTGTCTCGAAAACGCGACAATGTTTCAAATTCAGGTTATGTTCGAAAATGGAAAATCTAAGATTGTCTTGAAAACGGTCAAGAGTTTAAATATAAAAATAACTCCTATAATAATTTTGATTTTAAAAAATAGTTTAAAATTGGGAATTGTTGCCCTTGTCATGTTTGATAAAATGTTGGTTATAGTTTTTATTATCGACTTTTACTCTGGAGTTTGGCCGGGATCCTAAAAACCCAGTCTTTCAATATGTCCCCATTTCTAAGACTCAGTGTTAGAAATGGTCCAAGTGTTAGTTTTGGAACTAATGTCCCCTAATTAAAATATAAATAAATTTAAATTTTATTTTTTAAGTCTGCAATGCCAAACCTGACAAATCTGTCCATAAGTAGTCCCAATACAAAGCATCCAGACATAGTTCCAATAGATCCCAGCATAAATAAGAAAGATATCTCTCCAATGGTGGAATCCAGTAAGTCCTTAAATATGTAGATTGTAGAATACATGTAAATGCAACCTAATTATAATAAATTATGAACGGAGGCTCTTTGAATCGATTACATAATCAAGTAATTACATTTAATCTAGAAAAGGTAATGTTATTCTAATTTTCTATTTTTAATTCATTACCCTTAGATCTAGAAGAGAAGGACCATTGATGACAGAGCAAATACCAAGGGCAAGGAAGGATGCTGAAAAGTTGGTTTCAATTATCTTTAAAGCTTTAGATGTTAACTTATAATTCTATTCAGATTTATTTTCGAATTGGAGATTTCCCAAGGATCTCTAAAACTTGCCTATTGCAGGTAAAGTCCTGAGGAGAAGATGAAAAGGGTAAACTTCCATTTTTTCTTCACCTGCTTCCATTCTTGATTAATCTAAATACGAGTTTGAGTTAAGGTTTTGCATAAAAAAACTTTTGTTTACATACCCATTTATTTGAAAAGATGAAAACACAATTACTAATTCTATTAAAGAAAAAAGTGTCAGAAGATCTTTATTAGTCAATTAGGAGATAGAATTCTTTTTTTTAAATAAGAAGTGAAAATTTTCTTATCTCAAGTCCAATTTAGAGTTGGATTTTGTATTGAGTTTTAGGTCATAATTGATTAATTGTTAAATCGTATCAATAAAAACTTACCAAAAAACTGAGTCTTACTTGGGAAGTATGAACTGGAGTATTTCTTAATTTCTTAAAATATTCTGAAAAACAGAGAATATTTGAGGAAAATAACATTTACAAAACACAACAATATGCAAAATTTTAATTTTCACTTAAATGTCTCCTGCTATTTCTTAGCCTTAAAGAGATAGTTTTCAAACTCTTAAGTTTTTGAGTTCACTAGAACATTACATTCCTGAATGTCCTCTCATCATTCCATAGTCATTTCCACCACCAATACCTACTCCTCTACCCATGCTTCCACTACCCCCAATTCCACTGCCTCCCATTCCGCTGCCTCCCATTCCACCGCCTCCCATTCCACCGCCTCCCATTCCACCGCCTCCCATTCCACCGCCTCCCATTCCACCGCCTCCCATTCCACCTCCTCCCATTCCACTGCCTCCCATTCCACTGCCTCCCATTCGACTACCTCCCATTCCTCCACCACTCATTCCATTGCCTCCCATTCCACCACCACTACCAAAAAGATTGGCATAATAACCACCAAGATTACCCTCTCCTCCTCCCCCTGTTCCCATTCCTCCAACACTCCCCGAGTTACCGACTTTTCCGATATTGTTCAGAAGATTAGGTCCAGATTTTACTAAACTGTCAATAGCCTGCTGTAGAGCAGGATTAAGAACTGGAGAAGGTTTATTCTGAGCTGAGAGAATACTGCTCTTTTTGTTGAGAATTTCAATAACTTTTGTCTGTATTTCCTCCTGCTTAGCTTTCATTGCTGGATCCTGAATTAATATTTAACTTACACAAAATTTTGAAAGTTACAATAGAGCTGGGTAACATTCCCTTTACGAAACAGCAAAACCCGTTAATTTCAATATCGTTAAGAACGAAAAGATGTGTTTCAAAATAAACGCGACTTTTAATAATTTGTTCAACTTAAAATTTCATGACACTTTAAGAAGATAAAAGTATATTTTTTATGGTATATAGGCGTTTTACATGTGTTTTGGTGTTGTAGAATATTGTTTTCAAATTTGTTTACGTCATTTTTACATAAAATAATTGTTAACTGATGGTATCGTTAACGATTTCTACAATATCTTCCATTAACATTGTTATTAAAATTAGGATCATTAACGAACAAAAACTTTGAAAACGGACGGAAAATACCGGATATGATCTGAACATTCTTATCTGAAGTACAAACCGCTACTATATAAGTAGTTTTTTAAACGATATTAACTAACTGATAACGAAAGTCTGATTGTGCCCAGTCCTAGGTTACGTTGGTATACTATTAATTCATATAACCAAACAGATCAGCAAGTACAATAGGTGGCAACAGAGAAATGGACAAATTATACACAACGTCACAAGTGTCAAATATGACAAGGAAAAAGAAATTATATCACATTAGTTGACATGTTTTCCAAGATCAAATAAAAAAGTATAAAAACAGAAAATTAAGAAAAAGTGAATTTGCACTTATTTTACTGTAAGATAAGCACTTTATTCTAAAATTATCACTATTATAAATAATTTTGACGGACACAAAAACTAAGTTGACACTTGTGACGTAAGAATACAGCTGTACTGAGAGTGTACAAACTCTACGAAGCCTAGAATCTATTTGCATACAACTACTGCTATATTCAAAGCAACATTTTTTCTTGATTCACCTGATTGGGCCCAACTGGAGGTACAAGTAGGTGAGCAGGAATGTTAGAACCATATTCATCTTTGAGAGTGCTTTCCCTTTTGCTAACTAGAAACTTAATCAGCTTATCATATTCCATGATGGACATGGGTCGATTGTCAGAGAGGAAACCAAGAATGGTTTTAACATCTTGTGGGAGGCCTAAATTTGGCTTTTCAATACTCATCTGAAAACAAAACTTTTTTAAATGTACAGGGGTTTATTTTCATCTTTAAAAACTTCATCCCTCCCCTCTGAAGAAAAAATTAGACAAACGAAAATATATCAAGAATTTTAAGGGGCAAAAAAGGAAAAGCTACCTTCATATAAAGAAGGAAAAGCTACCTTCTGGCAAAAAAGGAAAAACTACCTTCAGATAAAAAAGGAATAGCTACCTTCTGGTAAAAAAGGAAAAGCTACCTTCAGATAAAAAAGGAAAAGCTACCTTCAGATAAAAAAAGGAAAAGCTATCATCAGATAAAAAGGAAAAGCTACCTTCTGGTAAAAAGGGAAAAGCTACCTTCAGATAAAAAAGGAAAGCTACCTTCAGATAAAAAAGGAAAAGCTACCTTCAGATAAAAAAGGAAAAGCTACCTCCAGATAAAAAAGGAAAAGCTACCTCCAGATAAAAAAGGAAAAGCTATCATCAGATAAAAAAGGAAATGCTACCTTCAGATAAAAAAGGTAAAGCTACCTTCAGATAAAAAAGGAAAAGCTACATTCAAATAAAAAAGGAAAAGCTACCTTCAGATAAAAAAGGAAAAGTTTCCTTCAGATAAAAAAGGAAAAGTTACCTTTGGGTTTTCAATTAGTTTAGAGAAATTTTTCCCGATAAACGCTGTTGCTTCATCAACCGGCATATTTCTATGCTCTTGCTGCTCACCTTGCAGCACATTCACCGTCAACGATCTAAACGGCAGAGACCACTCAGTGATTTAGGTGTAATTTTGAACTGACTTGGAACTGAGAAAATGGGATTCAGTGATTTCAGTACTTAGCATTCGGATCCGCGTCCGAAGGGGCAAAATATCGACCAAGAACTGCAAAAGTCGAAATTTTTGTAAAAAAAACAGATGATCAAAAATTTCATAAATCTAATTGAGTAATAAAGTTTTTAAACAAAAATAAGTTTTGAAAAAATTGAAAATTCTTCTTTTGTTTTGACAAACAGTAAATCTAATCCGGGTTTAGATCAAAATTTTAAGTGCAGATCCAGGATACAGATCCAGATCAAGGATCCAGATCCAGATCCAGATCCAGGATCCAGATCCAGATCGACATCAAAATAAAATTGATCCTAATCGCACTGTTTAAGGATGATTTAACTGACTTTGTACTGAAGAAAATGGGTCATGCTGATTTTACTATGATTTTCTCTGCGCTCATTTTATTTCTTTTAGCAGCTTTATCATAATCTTTTTTTCCATTTTTTAAGAAAAATATATGGACGTCTATGTAATTATCATTAAAACACTAATAAACACGAAAAAAAAATTCAAATATTTAAAATTAATATTCATATTTTTTACCTTTTCTAATATTTTATATACATCTTTTTTATTTTATGCGTTCACTTCCTTGGTTAATTATAAAATATACTACCTTTACTTTTTTAATGTACCTTTTCATTTGTTTGAAAAAAAACAATATGAAAGACTTAGTAATCATTTCATTTTACAAAACAAAAAAACTGCTAGAAAAATGTATAAAAATAAAAATTATATTTTAATAAACCACGAAATTAAGTTATTTTCTTATCAGAGAAAACTATGTGAAGTATTTTCCTATTCAAATATATTTCATATTCACCTATGTACTTCGTTTTCAGGGGAGACACACACTGCAAACATAACTCCTCGCATAGCTATGTTTCCGAGAACCTTACCTAAAATGATAGAAAAATTTACAATTGTTATTTCAAAATTTTTACTTTTAATTTTGTTTTTGTTTCAAAGTTTTATTTTTTATTTTTAATAATTGTAATACTTTTTTTAATCTTTCATATCTCCCAACCCCCCTTGGTCTACCCCCTTTCACAACATCCTATTCTGTCGGTCAATCCAATCATGTTTCGTAACTCAACACCCTCCCCCCCCCGTCCTTCAAAACTAGCTTTTTGTTATGAAGGTTGATCAAAAGTTTGTTATATTTTTTTCTCAAAAATATTTCTTTTTATAATAATTTTAAAATGATTGCTTATTCAATGTTTAAAAACTTTATTGGTCAAAATTGTCGTAGGACTGACGATGATATAAAAAAAACATCGAAATAGAAAATAGATAGAGAACACTTCTAAAAAATTTACAGCACCAGAAATAGATTCTTAAAAATATTAATATTTTGATTGTTTAGGACTAAAATCTCTACAAAAAGTCTGCACAATTGGTCGAGCGATTTTTGGAATGAGCGATTGGTAAAAATCAGTATTTTTTAAAGACCACTTACCAATAGGAATATCCGGGTTTGGAAAAAGAACATCAACCTTGAGTCCCATTTTCCTCAACCGATCTTTAAAAAGGTTTAAATAAAATATTAAACTATTTAATAATTCTCTTCAATTAAGATAATTTATAAATGTGAAAGTATTGGTAAAAGAAAAGTTGAAAATTATCGTTGAATATTTTATTCAAATTCCTTCGATAAACTCTGCATAGTTTCTGGTTATTTTAGTCAAGCAGATAATTTCCACGTCGTTAACCGGGGCAGGGGCAGCAGTTCCTCCACCCAGCGGCGGCGGCGGTCCTCTGTTCGGATATTCTCAAAATTTGGGTGATCCTTTCCAGCTGACCCGTCACAAGATTTTACGTTTAAGGCGTTCAAATTCCAGGGAAATTATGTTCGTTCTTTAAATCCGCTACTGAGAACTATATGTATATGAACACATATATACAATATCTTAAAAAGAATTTATTCCCAGGAATATTATTTTAATTAATAAGAACAACTATTTGAACTTCGGAGACTAAGATATACCACTAAAGAGAAGTGATTCATCTTAGTCGAAGTACTTTAACTACTACTCCCATCATTAAATCTGGTCTTGAAGCAATTCTCTTAAACAAAATTCGTATTACTGAAAGATAAAACTCATTTTAACTTTAAAAATAATTTTCCACCATCTTCATTGAGACTAAAAGTTTGAATATTTTCAATATTTTTGATAATTTCCTGTTGTTTGGTCCTCCGTATCCAGGTCCTGTTCGACCCCGCTCACTCTCCCAGGGTCCACCTCGCGACCGGTCATGGTACCTGTAAACAGAATATTTAGTTCTTTTACGCGATTTTCTTTTAAATTTCAAGCGTCTCCTGGAGGATCTTATTTGCATACAATATACAGGCAAAAAAAAGAAAATGATTTTTGATGATCTGGAAGAAAATATGAAAATTGGATCAAAAACAAATAAATTGATTTTCCCTAACGCAGCGAATAAAACCTTTAAAAAAAACATACCTAATTTCTGCGGGGGGGGGGAATATTTCAAAATAGGGGGAATTATTTATCAAACAAATATACACCCCTGATATTACTTGAATTCAGATGATATCAAAATAATTTTACCTGTCTCTATCATTCTGATCTCCATAATCATCCCGCCCTCTCCCTCCGTGTCCCCCATCTCGTCCTCCATAACCAATATCACGACCTCCCGGTCCTAAATCCCGACCTGGTCCCAAATCTGGCAGTCCACGCCCTGGTCCTAAGTCTCTGTTTCTATTTTCAGCTTCAAGTTTTTTATCCTTTGCAAAGTTCACATTTATTTTTTTGCCCAAAAACTGGGTATTGTTCTCTTTCAAAACACAGGATCGGGCCCCCTCCTCGGTTTCAAACTGAACAAATGCATATCCCTTGTTTGTATTGTTTATATAAGTAACGACCCCATGAGGAGAAAATTTCTTGATTAATTCGTCCTCGGAAAACTCCGGTGGAAGTTGGCCGACGAAAACACGACTGCTAGGGGTCGTTAACGCCGTCATATTCACTCTGTAAAATGTAAAGTTACAATATAAATTATCAAGAACCCCCCCCCCCCCGTCATTTCTTACCCGCGACGCTGGGACAGACCAATTGGACTATCCGCAGCCTAAGGCATGACAACAGAGGTTAGACAAAAATATAGGCAAGGGGGCCGGGCGCTGCGGCAACATGACCAATTATATCCATGTGTCACATAATAGATCCATGTACAAAATTGATAGGATATGGGGGGTCCTTAAATCGTATACTAGGAAATTACCATTAATCCTTTCGGGCAGGCCCAAAAATGCTTGGATAAAGTAAGTAATGATAAAAATTGCGTAAAAGAGGATTTTGCATCAATACAAATCAATAATAATTTTGATTCACCTGTAGGTTCCGTCCTCGTGAACGATTTGTAGACCCCCCTCCCTTCTATCAATTTTGTACATGACGAAATTAGTAAATTAGTATATATTTAGTATTATTTAGGGTTAGGTTAAGACACTTTCTGGGCCGAGCGCTGCGGCTATGACAGGCCAGGGGGTCAATTATATCCAAGTCTAACATATAACATATAACATATATATGTACAGAATTGATAGGAGGGGGGGGGGCCTGGAGGGGTCAAAAATCGCTCTCTAGGAAATTACCCACCTGTACTTTAAACTATCAATAATAATCATAAACCGGTTTAAAATAACGTGCTTGCAAACAAACGAAAAAATCAAACCCTTACGGCCTTTAAACAGTAACTTTATACACTACGACGAAATCCAAAAAAAAACTTTTCAATATTCAAACAGATTTAGTAGACATGTTTGACATTTCACGTATAACGATACGAATAACAAAACTTATGATTGGTTCTGTGTATACGAACTACGAATTGAAAAAAATGAGAATGGGAATTGGTTGCGGCAGCCGGCAATTACGGCGTTGTTAAATTAGTTTAAGAGGTTTCGTGATTAGCGCTTGTAAAAAATAAGGGGCAATAGTTTTAAAATCATTAGGTTATAACAGAGTTTTGTTATTTTTAAATATCTCAATAACTAGAAAGAAAATTAACAAACAGATGTTGTTTTTTTAGAAACAACATTTTATGATAAAAATTTTTTTATATGTCTATTTATTACTAAAAGTTATTCACAAAAAAGCGCCAGCCATTCCAAAATAATTGTTGATAAAATCTATTAAACAAAGCTATTTAAAAAATATTATGCAAATGTTAAGGATAATATAGATCGACTACCGTGCTTAAATAATTAAATTAGTCCCGCTTTAAGTGGAAATTGACGATTATAAATGGAATATCCGTGTCGGAAGACTGTTTGGGAGAGGTTGGGAAGCCTTTTGGGTACGCGCACTACCGCAAATAGGTAAAATGAGGTTCGGAAGCCTTGCGGGGGGAGGTTGCCTTCCCTCGCTCGTCTCACATCATGGAGTTTTTGAGCAATAATAAGTTGGTGCATGTAAGGTAATTGGTAAATGGACTGTGTAAGTGTATAGTGTATGTGTATTTGTGTATACATACTTTTAAATTTACGGTTCACATTTAGCCCCTCCCCCCCCTAGAAGCTCTTATGGCCGGGGGGGGGGGCTAAAAAAATATTGTGCCCCCCACATTTACTTGTGCATACGCCCTTGAATTAAAAAAGTATGAAGGCCTGCAATGAAACAAAAGTTTTCTTAAACAGAATAAATGAACTGGTGGGAAACGTTTTTGTTGGATCTTAGCCAATTGGCAAAGTTTAGGACTTTAAGTCGCAGATCTTTAGGTGTCCCTAAAAGTTATTCTAGGAGTAGGACCAGTATATGTTAATTATCAATCTGCTCTATCAGTTCTGGAACTTATAGAAACCTTGAGGATTAAGAGAGAGAAACTTTGTTTATCCTTTGCTAAAAAATGTCTAAAATATCAAAGGCATATTCTGCATTATTCCCGGTAGAACCAGTCACTCACAACCTCCAGCTACGGAACGTTGAACTATTTACAGTTTACTGTCAACTATGCTAGACCGGAGAAATACACAAAATCTGCTATTCCCTATATTCAGAGAAAATCAAACTTCTATGAATTATGATTTAACCTTATCTTAATCTGTGATAAAACCCATGATATATTCAATTATATTCCTATGAGAATGTTAATTATGTTATAATACTAGCCTTATATGGCGCTTCGCGCCCATCTTCTAAATTAATTGTGAACATGTTCTCTTTGTGTACATCGTAAAACAAAACAAAAATAATTCGCGAATTTTCGCCAAAATTTTGTGGCTTTTTAAAATTTTCAAAAATTTAATGCAGATCGAATTTTGATGGAGACAAATATTTAAAATTTTGACCATTCATAAACCTTCCCTGTGTGCACGTGACGTCCCACAAAAAATTTGGGCCCGATCGGTTCAGCCGTTTTGACGTTTATTGGATACAAACAGACAGACAAACAATTACAGACAGACAAGCCAAATTTATATGTAGATGTATTATGATCTTGATTTATCTTTAATAAATCTTACTTACTTACTTACCTACATTGATGCAAAGGCCGCTTATGGGGGAAGGAAGGGGGGACGTCCCCAGCTCCATGTAAATAAAGAGCTCAAGAAGAGAGACCAGGCACCTTCTTATAGCCTTTTAATTTTGATTTTTAAAAATACATTTTTAAAAAATTTCTCTGCGGCGCCACTTATTCACTCTAAATTAAGATTTTTTATAAAAATCCAAATCTTGCTTTCACATTTTTTTACCTTCCAGCTGGGTCATAGTTTGGAATGAACAAATTCCCTGTAAAAAAAATCAGAGAGAGGGATAAAAAACTTTGACGTGCTTTTCGCGCAATGATTCAATTATTTCACCATCCCCTCTGGAAAATATCATAACCCGCCTCTGCATGATGGCTAAACCTAAGCTGCACATTTTTTAAGAGGTGAAATAAATGCTGTCATGGATACCAAATGTCATAATTAATTGGAATCCCCAATTTAAAACTTGAAGCTTTTCATCTTAAATGTTAGCCATCTTGATATTGACTTAAGCCACTGAATTCCCCATGGTTTAGCCAGATATTCCACATAAAATATCCAACCCTGCTGAAATATTTCAAGATTCAGGATTAAAGATGTGTAAGATTTATATTGGAAAATATCTAGATTTATAAGATGGTTATTTTTGGCGCATTTAAATAACAAATTTCCCACATTTCCAGTTAAATGTTATTACAAGAATGAATTAATGTTAACCATTAAAATTTCTCAATTTCTGCCAATATTTATAATATAAAAGAATTGTCTTTTTTTGTTTCTTTTAGACTTACTTCACCGAACAAAATTGTTTTGTTACATAGATTCTATTCTGTTGAAAAGTATCGTTAGTTTAAATCTGTAAAATGCCTCAAAACCGCTCAAAATATTGGAAAAAGGTTCTTTAAAAAAAAATGCTATTGATTGCAATTTTTATATGGATATTGTTAGTCTTGAACCCTTGATCTTGATATCCAATGTGGGAACTTAAATATTTGAGGGGCAATGCATGATCCCTAAATTAAAGTTATAGTACAGGGTAAATGACCATTGACCATCATGCATGGTCCATGGATTTTTGAAGTTGAATTAAATTAATCTGTAGTTCTGAATAAAATAGTGATCATAGCTTAATCCCGAGTTCTGACTTCTTGACACTGGAAGTAAAACTAAAATTTTGATTAATTGTCAATTTAATCCCAAAACTTGAAACTCACTGCCAGGTTTGGACCGAAAGCTCGGTTTGGATCTTTTGTCCTTTCTTTAAAAGATTTTAATACTTTAAATAATCCAAAATTATGACAATGATTTTAATGACAAAACTTATTGATATTTAGAAATCTGGGTTTAGTCTTTTTACAATTCTTTTGTTTAGTGAATAGAAAATTGAAGTATAAGGTATAATATAAAAAATATTTGAATTTGAAAATACCGACATAAAAATGCAAAAATCCAGGAAAAAATGAATTCATCCGATTTTGCCTAATTAGTTCAAGATTAACGATTGATTCACCCCCACTGTTAGAATTAAACATAACGTCTGTTGAGACGGAACTATCAATTACTCAAACCTAATAATATCTCAGCTGGTACATACATAGGATACTTTGTCAACATGCAGCCAGTACTGTACATATAGGATACTTTGTCAACCTGCAGCCAGTATTGCAGTACATACACAATACTTTGTCAACCTGCAGGCTGCAGCCAATACTGTACATACAGGATACTTTGTCATCTTGCAGCCAGTACTGTAAATATAGGATACTATGTCAACCTGAAGTCAGTTCTGTACATAATATATAATGCTTTGTCAACCTGAAGCCAGTACTGTACATATAGAATATTTTGTCTACCTGCAGCCAGTTTTGTACATAATATTTGTCAACCTGCAGCCAGTGGTGTACATATATGATACTCTTTCTAGCTGTAGCCAACACTGTACGTACAATATAGGATACTTTGTCAACCTGCAACCAATACTGTACATTTAGGATACTTTGTCAACCTGCAGTCAGTGATGTACTAAAGGATACTTAGTCTACCTGCAGCCAGTACTGTACATGTAGGATACTTTGCCAACCTGCCAACCAAGAAAAAATGAAAACAGATTTTTTAATAAAAAATTGAGTAATCCCTGTCCTGAAACTAAGATGATTTAAATCGTTCATACCCGACTAGTGAGGGTAGCAATGAAAAAGTATTATGATGACATGTTTAAAGAAAATAGTAAAGATTGTAAAAAAAAAACTTTGCATCAATAAATAGTGTTTTAGGAAGGAGGCGGAACTTTGCAAAAAAATTCTCTGATTATCTCACAGAAAAAACTGATGAAAACTTTATTTTTGCAAATATGACCCCTGATATCATAAATGATGCTCTTAGCAAATTAAAAAATGAAAACAGCTCTGGTCCAGATAACATTTCTACAAACCTATTAAAGTCGATAATGCCAATTGTATCATGGGTCTTTATATCTGCCATTTATTTAATATGTCGTTTAAAACTGGTTATATTCCAACCATCCTTAAAACTGGTAAAATCGTTCCAGTCTTCAAGACTAGAATCTGATAAATTTACAAATTACAGACCAATTAGTTTACTTTCATCTTTTTCAAAACTTTTAGAAAAAGTAGCTGGAAATAAAATCATGAAATATCTAAATAGGCTTAAACTATGAGTACCAGTCATGGGTTAGAATTATTGATAGTGCAAAAACAGCTTCACATACCGATCCTCTTTTCTTTAAGTATAAAATCCATTAAATGATTTGACTGAATTTAATCAAGCAACATTTATGTATAAATACATGAAAAACCTTCAAAACTCCTCATTTAACAACATTTTTAAAAAACTCGGAAATATTGAAAGATCTCTTAACTATCAAATAGACATTCTAAATACAGGCTCATTAGGATATCTTCCCTCATATGCACTTCTTAAGAAATGGAATAACCTGCACTTGATTTTAAAGGAAGTGCCTCGTTGTAAAACCTGTGGTTGGTGTAATCTGAAGATAACTTGTTAATCCTACAAATATTAAATCTACAGATTGCCCCCCCCCCCCTTTAGCTTTCTTACCAGCTGTATCCGGTACATGTGTAGTGACACATTAACTGTACAGTACTCTTGTGTACATTACTATCTTAGTGTACGCAAGTAGTTTGATCAGTATGGAGCTAACCATCACTGGAGATGGGTTAAATATCCCAGAGAGACCCGTGTCGAGAGTCCAAAGTCCAGAGTCCCGAGTCCAGTGTCCAGAGTCCAGATGACAGTAGTACAAAGAGTCTACACCAAGTCCCGAGTCCAGAGGCGTGAGTCCAGTGTCGAGTGTCTAGAGGCGAGAGTCCAGAGTCCGATATCCAGAGATGAGATTTGTATCCAACCTCAATTAAACCAAGAGATAGTGCAGTAAAAGTACGTTTCTTATTAACTTATTTATACATTTATCTTTCAATCTTAGTAACTATATTCTCTGTAACATAAACTAATTTTAGATATTTTTAGATTGAAACCATTGAAATACATATTCAATATTGTCTTTCATGCTTACAATTTGCTGTCTTATATTCTCTTTAAATAGGCTGTAAATCGCCTTAAATAGATTTTACACTCGGTAGGCATATTTAAAAAAAGTTTATTTGAAATGTTATCTGACGCCTACATCTCAAAGTGCAATAAACCCTCAAATTATTCTTGCAAAAAATGAATATAGAACTTTGTAGATTTTTGTACATGCTTAATCTTATTCTGTTATACGCACTAAACTTTAAAACTGAAAAAATAATTATTTTGTTATGCTGCACCTCGGTCTCTCTAAATTTCACTAGTAATCCCTGACTTATTGTAAACTTTTAAAACCTAGTAATATTCATCAAATTGTAAACGTTTTAATATTAATTAGGTGGGGATAGTACCCAAAACAGCAAATAGCTAATCTCCTCCTAATTGCTATAAAACATAAATATAGTAAACAATATAAAAATAGTTGCAGATTTTGGCCTGTAACATAATAATAATAATAATAATAATATTATAACTGTGTATTTTTAACAATAAACTATATCTTATCTTATCTTATCTACTGTACATGGATACTTTGTCAACCTGCAACCAGTTCTGTACATAATATAAAATACTTTGTCAACCTGCAGCCAGTGCTGTACTTATAGGATACTTATAGACTTAACTAAAGCCAGCACTCGTACATAGGATGCATTGTCAATTTTGCGGTAGTAACTTTGCTTTCTAAATGAAAAATTTTTAGCTTTTGTTTTTACAGAATTCTAACTTCAACTTTATTTCATTTACAGGGTGTCCCACGATACATGAAAGTCAAACAGCGAATTGAAGGTCGTCGCTTACTATGCTTAATTTTTTAAATACTTAATCACTGAAGTCATAAATTGTGCAGTTTACAACTTTACACTGACCCACTTCACTTAATAAGTTAATTTTCGAGCTAATGGTAAAATATATTAATAATATTAATAATAATAATTATTATAAAATAATAATGGTATAGCATCAAATACGCATAAATTTGCATAAAAGTCATCTTCTATGCTGTTTCACAGTTTTATAGGTTGCTCTCAGCAGTGTATACTGTTTACTTTACAGAGCGTCTCATATCACCATATCGTATCTAATTATCAGTTATCACCAAGCTTCAATTAGCCAAAATATACACACAAAAAAAACAAAATTAATATTTACTGCATGCAAATTGTTTATTTAGCCTTATACCATTTTTTTAGATGATTCAATCTTTTCAAATCTTCTGATTTGTTCCGAAAATCGCAATTAAGACCTATACACTCTGTATTTGTTGATTAGATATTTCCAATTTGTTTAACCCAAATACGATTAATCGGAGTAGTAAATGATTGATGTTGGTTCCTCCTATTCTTCTATATACATTTAACAACTCAATCTACCTTTTTTTCTATCTATCTATCTATCTATCTATCTATCTATCTATCTATCTATCTATCTATCTATCTATCTATCTATCTATCTATCTATCTATCTTTTACTAACAAATATATATATATCTGTCTATCTATCTGTCTAACTATCCAATATCTCTATTTATCTGTCTATATTTCTGTCTAACTCACTAATATCTATCTCTCTATTTAAGTAATATCTATCTCTCTAACTAACTAATATCTCTATCTATCTATCTATGTAACTAATATCTATATGTATCTGTCTAACTAACTAATATATCTATATATCTGTGCATCTCATGATTTGCTGTTTAATTTTTCTTTGTTTATTGTGCTGAAGGGTGGGTACCTAGGAACATTTGATTGATTGATTGGAACCAATAGAATCTATCTACCCCCCACAGACCAACCGTGCATCTATTTGCTTATCTTTCCGTTCATCTTTCCATCCTTTCATCCCTCCTTCCTTTCACCTAATACATTCGATTCATCTTTCATTAATTGCATCCTTCATTTAAATCATCTTCCATTCAATACATAAATTTTATCTGCTATTAATTTCGTCTTCTATTAATTTCATTTTTCATTAATTTCAACTTCTATTAATTTCATTTTCCATTAATTTCAACTCTCATTAATTGCATCCTACATATAAGTAATCTCTCATTCAATTAATCTTCCACTAATTTCATAATCCATTAATTTCATTTTCCGTTAATTTCATCTTCCGTTAATTTCATTTTCCATTAATTTCATCTTTCATTAATTTCATCTTCTATTACGATACTAGAGACACGTAGCACGAGAATTCAACAGTAATCTGTCAATCCAATACAAAACAATTATTTATATCCAATTTCAACATTTTTGTCCATTTTAGGACCTATAGATATCCAATTTAAAGTTTTATATCTAATTCCCAGCTATTTATCTGCCATAAGACCTTTATTATCCAATATTCAAGGTTTCTATCCACCATACAACCTTTAATATCCAATATTCAAGGTTTAAATCCACCATACAACCTTTAATATCCAATATTCAAGGTTTTTATCCACCATGCAACCTTTAATATCCAATATTCAAGGTTTATATCCACCATACAACCTTTAATATACAATATTCAAGGTTTATATCCACCATACAACCTTTAATATCCAATATTTAAGCTTTCTATCCAACATAAACCTTTTAATATCCAATATTCAAGGTTTATATCCACCATACAACCTTTAATATTCAATATTCAAGGTTTATATCTACCATACAACCTTTAATATCCAATATTCAAGCTAAATATCCACCATAAACCCTCTAATATCCAATTTTAAGCGTTGTATCCACTATACAACTTTCATAACCAACATTTAGGCTTTATATCCACCTACACCGTTTTTATCAAATATTCAGGTTTTTATCTGTATCATATCAAATTGCGCTTTGTGTCCCAAAAATATTTCATTTGTTTTAATCTATGAAATAATATCAAATTAAGCATACAACCTAGATATATCATATATGTAATGTTAATTTCTGAAAAGGTTTTCTTACAAATCACATTTTAGGCTTTTGCACGGTAATTCATACGTCGTGGTTTAGTATATCAGTCTACTAATTTGCCCTCCTTTTCTTCCATTAAAAGTGGATTTCTTTTTTAAATCATACTTTATTCTTTTCAGATGGATTATTTGTTTTGATATTTAAATGAACGAGCGAACTTGAATACAGTTTGTACTTGTATTAATTATTAATCATATGTTTTACTAAATATTATCCTGTCATGCTCAAGACGGGGTTTAACTAACTAGCTCGTGATGTCTACAGATAGATTCTGCCATTTTTCCAGCTTTTACACGTTCAGCTTCCATACTTGGTCATTATATAACTTCGGTTTAAACCACGTTAAATTATGGTAAACTAGCTTGGGAACCCAGCTTTTCCGGGACATCAAGTTTTTGTATCAAAAGTCAACCTATCCCAATTTAGTTTACATATCTATTATTACTGCTTTACATGTAAATTACACGAAAGAGTAAAATCGTACATGCTTTCATGCATCGTAACTTATTTTCCCGAGGAGCTTTTGAACAACATTAAAGATACGAGGTCATAAAGATGTTTCAGTAGTTTTCGCATAGATTTGACCTTTTTTTCAAGATTGGAATAAAACAGATTTATCAAGTGTTTAAAAAGTCTTAAAAGAATTCTGATTTTCCAATCCGTGTATATTTGCCACCCAATGTCGTAGCCCTGAGATATTTCAATCTATAAACTCTGTTTGATCAAATAACCTAGGTTTGAAATATTTAAGGTTTACACCATCAAGCTGCAAATATATAGAGCTTAGAGATAATTTCATTTTCAGGCAATGACTAATTTCTTTTCACAGAAAATTTTAATGATCTTTTTGAAAAATCAATAAATTGATACTTTTTATTATTTAATTAATATATCATTTGTTTGTTTATTTGATTACTATATTAATTTTTTGTTTGTTATATAACTATATTATTTGTTTGTTTATTTGATTACTATATTGTTTGTTTGTTTATTATATAACTATACTATTTGTTTGTTTATTTAACTACTTGTTATTTGCTTTTTGTCTTACGCATTGTTTCTTTCTTTGTTTGTTCATTTAACAGCTTAATCTTTCGTTTTTTATTACTGGATTTGTTGGTTTAATAAATTACTTGATGAATTTTCATTTTTTCAATTACTTGTTTTTTTCTTTATATAATTAAATTGTTCAACTATTACTTTATTTTTTGCTTATTTAATTAGTTTTTTTTAACTTCTTAGTTGTTATGGTGTTTGTTTGTTTGTTCAATTGCTTGATTGTTTTTATCTAATAACATTATCATATGTTTGTTTATTTGAAAGTTTGGGCACCTGGTTGTTTGTTTGTTTATTTTTATGTTTGTTTGCTTGTTTTTTTTCTGTGGCTGATATACCTTGCGTAAAATTCTACATATATACAGTATACAGCGAGGGATGGTGATTATTCAAAACATGACAGATGAACAGACAGACATACAGACAGACAGACGGACAGACGAGTGGAGAACTACACTCTATTAAATATACACTAGATGACAGATATTGACGCTAATGACCGTGCAATGGTGTATACTTCGTAGACCTAAGTCTCGAAGCCACAAACTTAAGAAAGGATATCGTTATGAAGAAACACAGTTTCGTAAACCCGGTTTTATGAATGGGGTAGGCAATTTTTTGTATATCAATATTTTTGAACTGAAATATTTTCATCATGCTTTTAATCCTAAGATGTGGTATTTCTTAAATTGAAATCTACAAAAATAGACCCAAAAAAGAACTTATCAAAACTCACCAAACCAAACTATCCTATTCTCTAAGCTATCCAATTCCAAAACAAACTTTCCTATTCTTTAAACCAAACACTTCAAACCAAACTATCCTTTTCTCCAAACCAAACTATTCTATGCTTCTAACCAAATTATCCTATTCTCCAAACCAAACTATACTGTTCTCCAAGCCAAACTATCCTGTTACAAACCAAACTATCTTATTCTTCAAATCAAACTATCCATATTACAGACCAAACTATCTTATTCTTTAAACCAAACTATCCATATTACAGACCAAACTATCCTATTCTCCAAACTCAACATATCCTATTCTCAAAACCAAACTATCCTGTTCTCCAAACCAATCTATCCTATTCTCCAAAACAAAATATTCTATTCTCCAAACCAAACGATGCTATTCTCCAAACCAAACTATCTCATTCTCCAAATCGAACTATCATATTCTCCAAACCAAACTATCCCAATACAAACCAAACTATCACTTTCTTCAAACCAAACTATCCTATTCTCCAAAAAAAACTATCCTATTCTCCAAACAAAACTAACCTATTCTCCAAACCAAACTATCCCAATTCAAACCAAACTATCATTTTCTTCAAACCAAACTATCCTATTCTTCAAACAAAACTATCCTATTCTCCAAACAAAACTAACATATTCTCCAAACCAAACTATCACTTTCTTCAAACAAAACTATCCTATTCTCCAAACAAAACTATCCTATTCTCCAAAACAAACTATTCTATTACAAATCAAACTATCTTATTCTCGAAACCAAATTATTCTGTTTTACAAACCAAACTATCCTATTCTCCATACCAAACTATCCTATTCTGCAAAACAAACAATTCTATTTTACAAACCAAACTATCCTATTCTGCAAAACAAACTATCCTATTCTGCAAAACAAACAATTCTATTCTCCAAACCAAACTATACTATTACAAACCAAACTATCTTATTCTCAAAACCGATTATTCCTGCGTTTTAAATCAAATAATCCTGTTCTTGAAACCAAACCGAAGCTTTCCGATCACAGTATTTCAACATGCAAGATTGCATTTTCTTCAGAATATTGTTGATTACACATTGCTAAAAGTTAATTTTTAATTTGTCCGCTTAAAATGTGTTCTCATTTTTGTCTTGCGTATCAAAAAAGGTTTCTCAGGATGGAATGATTAAGAATTATCTATCATAAGCATGGACACCCAGTTTTGCTTGAAAATCTAAATTTTCCCCATAAGTCGACCAACTTAAAGGATCTATAAGCGTAATTTCAAGTGACCTTCCATTTATAGAGTGGCATGTCCTTTTTGCCTCATATAGTCTGTATTTGTACTGTACTGCTTGCCCTGGCCAGTTGAAATTTGGCCCGGTACATGAAATGAACTGAAATGTATCGTGGATCAAGTACTATGTAGATAATATATATATCCATGTTTAAAATTTTAAAAACTAAGGTTTCTGATTCTCTACAAAAGTGAATTGCGCATTTCTACTGCAGGAAAACATAAAGTTAACCATTTTAAACCTAGAAAAACGACAATATCTTCCACAGTGTTGATCAAATCTAAAGGTTTAACATAGAATTAGGGTGACTTAAGGCTCAAAGAAAATTTAATACCAAATGCCACAAGATTTGTTTATTTTATTCTATCTATCTTTGTTTACAAGTAAAGTGTACTGCAGATTCTGTGAGGAGTATAAAGAAAGCATATTGTTTATATTGCTTTCAGAAACTGCGGTACACTTATTTGTATAAACAAAGATAGAATGAAAGTTCTTTATATATTCCTTGGGTCCAAATATCTATCAATCTACCTTTGCCTCTATCTATCTCACTATTTATCTATCTATCTCATAATTCTCCATTATTCTAATCACTGCAATTTTACTCAATATCAATAAATTTAGAATATCCTGCTCATCTTAAACCCAATAGACATTCCACCCCCTATACAATGTACATTCATGTTCAACCCCCCCCCCAGGCTGAACCGATCAGGCCCATTTTTTTTGTCGAAATTGAAAAATTTTGCTAGATAAAAATTGAATTTAATTTTAAAAATCTATTAACTCAGACAGAAAAATCAACGATTTTTTTTGTTTTCTGCATACAGCTGAAGTTTATTGTTAGGTTATCGCTTCGTGTAAATTCTAATATAAATTTATATTCTGTTTGCAGTTTGTGTTAGTTTGTATCCAATAATCGTCAATACGGCTGATCCGAGGAGAACATTTCTACATTTACGAAATCAGTTAAAACAGAAAAATTTGCGATATCTTTTTGGGGGTACAATTTATAAATGGAGACTAAAAAGAACCAGTAAAAAGATAAAATGTTAAAATGTTACACTTCTGACCTACGCACATCCGCCATACTAAACTTCTGACCTACTTGTACGTGGGTTTACTGTTGCTTGTTTGACATGCATTGACGAAGCGTCCAGCCCCCTGTCCTAGCCGCCGGGCTCTGGCATTGCAGTCTGACATTGCAATAGGTCGGAAAGCTAGTAGGTAAGTATATAGAGGGGATATTTCTTATAGACAATGTAACGTTACCTTGACATTTTTCAAGAAGCTGTCAAGTATTTATATATTTATATATTACAATATTCTAAAATCAGTTTCTGACAAAGATAGCGCTTCATTGGTTAAAATTATCATTTTTGTGCAAGGATAAAATTCAGGAGTAAATTTTGCCAAGTAAGCCAAGCATATATGTCAGATTAGAGCCCATTTACAACTTGATTTTGCAATCTTAAAATCATCTCGATTTAACTTTTGAATTATGTGTCAAATCAAAGTTTAACGACTTGCATTCCTTATATTAAAGGGTTTGTCCGTCCACTTAATTTGGAATAGACCTCTATATAAACATTGCCATAAACAATAAACATCAAGAGGCGAAACTATTAATTTTTTTTCTTTTTTTTGGGGGGGGGGGTATTTAGTTTTTATGGAGCCCTATAAATTATTTAGCCTGCATTTATTTCAGAATGAAATCTGAGAAATTTTTAATCTACCCTAGACAAATCATGTAATTTTTACCCTTTTCACTCTTTTATTTCCTTTCTTCATCTCTAGAAGGAGCGGGGGGGAGGTGTGCCTTTCCCTCTTAATTGTATACATTAGCTTGTCAGTTTCTATTTCTACAAACATTGATTTTTTGCAGATTTGAGATTTAACAAACCAAACCCTAACCAAAAAAATAGTTTAAACATATGTTTTTTTTAGTTTTGATTGTGTGTTGACTCTTGTGATATAACTACAATATTTTCATTTTATTCTTCTGGCTGAAAAATAAAAGTTGGAAAAGATAGGATTTGTGTTGCAAAACATTTTTTTGGGATAAAACTTTTTAATTATATTTAAATTAATGTTAGGATGTTAATTGGGAGTAAAATTTGCTTTATCAAATACTAGCCCAAGTGCCCGGCGTTGGCCGTTGAATTAAAAAGTTTGGATTAAAAAAAAAATTGATTTTTTTAAAGTTTGTTACCCCTCGGGTACCTGTGGGTTTCCTCAAAAAAATTTCAGCCAATTAGGTCCAGCTATAGCTGACATGTATTTATATGTAATGAGCTTGATTGTATAGATGTATAGATGGCATAACTATCTATCTTTATCTATATAAATAAAACAACACATTCATATATATGTTGGCTATATACGGCCAAATTTTTTTGTGGACACTCATGGGTGGCCGGGAGGGTGTATATGGCTAAAAAAATTTCGAAATTAAAAAAAATTCAAATTTTTTTTCCACCGGCAACGAATTTTCAAATCCCTCGTTCACGAACAATTGATAGAAAAAGCAAACATTCTAGAAAATTGATTTAGAAAATGGAAAAATCAATAATAACGATACTAATATAGACATGAAAAGAATTCAGTATCAAAAAGCCAAGATTGAGTGGAATAAAAAAGCATGGTTGCACACTAACTTTATTTTACATTTTAACGATACAAACATTCGCCTGGGGCGAATATATTTCCATTCGACTCTTCTGATCAGATGCTTTGTGCTCACTGCCAAGTCCTGGGGAACCCTGGAGATCAGATGGCCCACAATCTGCTCTCTTTGCCGGCAAGATAATGTCGTTTCACTCCTATCTCTAGCATCGACCTTACCCTAGCTGCCCTTTAACTGTGACTGACTTGCTATCTCTAAATGGGAAACCCTTAATTGTCCGCCTACACTAATATGTATTTAAGGCTGCAAACATACTCAGGGTTTAATACCCTGTTGGACTGAATCAGGATTGTTTGGCTTTATTCTTAGGCTACATTTGTTAGGCATTATTTCTCCAACTGGGAGCAAGGAACTTATACAATACTATGAACATATGGATGAACCCTTGGTTGGGTTCACACTAAACTCTATCCTTGGACCATAATCAAAGACAGAGATGGAGGGGAAAAGTTCAAAAATAAAAAAAATAAATTTATACCGATAATTAAGCTCTGAGATCAAAACAAGATTTTCCAATCTTAGACGGAATACTTATGACAAAAATTGAGCCAGAATGGGATTTAAGTGATTGAGAGATATGTGCATGATATTAAGAATCGGTGTTACTTTATATGTTCCGACTGAGTGTTAAATATTTATTGATAAAATTTTGAGCTTTTTCTTAACGAAGACGACGTTTTCATAATAAACTCGAAAATCCAATTAATTAAAAAAACAAAAAAAAAACATGAAATTTTAACATTATACCAATGCGTCGAATTGAATTCGACTTTCATAGGTTGTAATTTCAAAATGATATGATTTAAATTTAATTGAATTATTTACAATCTGAGTGGATTAATGCAACTCTGTGAATTTATATGGCCGCTATGATCTTGGGTATAAGACGTGCTTAACCAAATTCTCATTATATACGCAACAGATAGAAGTAAAATTAGTAGCGCTCAGTATCTAATTCACTTCGATATCAGCCTTATGCCCCCTTTCATTTTTCGCGAACACTCCCTTTTAGGAATCATAAGTTGACGCCAAACGTTAAAGATTAGTGTTTTCTGAAAGGAATAGTTTCGACCTCAAGACTTCATAAAGCATAACTGTTAACCATTAATTTCAAAACCTCTATAAAATGTCGTCTTATACTGGAATCTCCTGTCGGAGACAGCCAAACCAAATTTTCAGCCCGCAAATTCCATTGTCCTCCTCCGACGGAGCTTAAAATATTTTGTTGTTATGAAATCATTAAAGTTAAGCAAAATATTTTCATAAGAAGCATAAGTGAATTTCGTTAAATATTCAACTGTAATTTTTCAGAAGTTAAAAAAACCGTATATCAATACTGATCAACAAATAAGTCACCCCTTCTATACTTAAATAATTCGTAAGATTTTTTCTACTATTAACATTCATTATAACATTGTACAATTGAACATGACCTATAATTTATGTTATTTTTTAGGAAATAAAGATTTTGTTATCGAATTTCTGTGACGGGGTTACTCTGTTGTGTGTGTATTGTTCGGCCATCGGGAAAGAATCGTCTGGGGATAATAAACACCCCTTTCAAAATCCCTACCGGCCTATTATCCGGATTTGTCTAGCGTGTTGCTGTTATCTGTCAACAATAACATTTATAGATTTATAACAAATATATATACATATGAATGAATGTGAATCATCAATTACAAATTACATATTGTTTTGTGAATAATGATTGGATTTATTAGAAAAACTATTTCAGAATAAATTCAAAAGAAGTTGCATAGCCTAGAGATACAGGAATGGGTTTCTACCATTCATTTTTTAGCCCTTTGACCCCCCCCCCTCCTCCCCCACCATCATATCCTACTGTTTCCTGTATTTTCCCGGCGGCCAATTCGTATAAATATGTATACAATACATACATTATACACCTGCTTCATTGTACAACTACAAATCAAAAATATACACATTATACATTATGCAGCGGTATCATGTTTAATAAAAGATCCCAGAGTCCATAAATACAGATGATATCCATAGATCAAATATTTATTATTCATGTCTTTCTTAACATTATACATTTTATTTGTATTTCTAGCTTGTCTGTTTGTTGTATATATTAATAAAATCCTCCAAAGAAATTAGAAAACATTTGAAATCTCGATTTGTTATTGTTTAATAATTTACGATTCCTTTGTTCTCATGATATGAAAGTATCAACAAGAATTCTTCAAATCTTAAATAAAGTAAAAAAGAACTTCTGTTCTGCTCAATGAGCTGTAAAATATTTTGTCCTTAAAACCTCAATATATTCTACTCTTAGGAGGAGCCAAGGGACCAGAGTATATTTTTAGTCTTTTTAAAATAATATTCTCCATTTTTTTATTGGTAATTTCGGTTGTTTGTTTCTGGTCTTTCTACAGTACTTTCTTTTTCGTACATAATAATATGTAATAGTTACGCCATACCAATACAATGAAAACAACTTTTTGTTTAAGTTTTGATTCTTAAGCAGCTTTTTTTCGAATTACAAGTTTATAAGTAATCAAAGAGAAGCTTATTTACTTGACAGCTTCTCTTGACTTCTATGTTTATGTGTATCCATGCTGTTTAACAGCTTGATAAATAAATCAAAAATTTAAATCGAAAGTTGTCTTCTTTGTATTGATACATGCAACGACGACCAGGTGTTTACCAGAGGCCATTTCCTTCCATAAACTACATTGGTCGACAACTTGACGTCTCCTATATTGGTCGTCAAATGTACGGAGAAATATCTATCTATCAGATAAGATTTAGCATGTAAGACATCAAAGCGGCCAACATATCGTCCCCCAAAGTACGTGAACTACACGACCACTATCTATGAAGAGAACGGGCTCAGAGCCCGTTCTCTTCATAGAAAGTGGTCGTGTTAAACACGATGAGAAGGAAAGAATGGTTTGCTAAATAAATCATTTGGTTTAGCTTTTTTAAGATGTAGAATCAAGGAAAGAGAAAAGATAGAGAGACAACATTATAATAAATTAAAATCCTAGGGAATAGGTTAATAAATAGATTGATAGATATAAGATAGATGGATAGCTAGTTAGATAATATATAGATAGAGATAGATAGATAGATAGATAGATAGATAGATAGATAGATAGATAGATAGATAGATAAAGAATCAGTAAACATGTATAGATGGATTGTGAGGGCCAGTGTAATAAATCAAACATGAAGGTGATTAATCATTGTGAATATTTACTAATTAGTTTAATTGACGCTAGGGCGGGGTTAAGTGGAAGAATTTTTGCGAGTTTTTTGCCAGGCTTACTGAAGGATTTATGAATGTGTTTACGTATGCGTTTATTTTTCAACTATCAAGTTATTTGACTAATAATAAAAGTTGTTTCTAAAAAAACAGACAAAATGGTAAAACTCAAATTTAGCCACTGTAACTGTAACTGAAATAAAAATTTCTTTGGTTACATCTGAAAATTTCAAAACATTTTGGATCTTCTCTTCAATAAAAGGAGTTAATATTTGATATGATAAAGATAGATTGCGCAGAAGACGACATTTTTCATCTTGAAAGATAAAAATGTACAGAGATGTTTCAAAGATATTCCTATTATACAGATTAACTAGGTCGGCCGTGAACATTGGCTGTTCTTATGTCATTGAGTACTTGTGGTGTACATGAGTTCTGTAGAGAGAAATTTAAGTTAGTTGAGTCCTTTTCATGTCATGAAATCCATTAAAACACCTAACCACCCCGCTTATCATTGAAGTACACTTTAACCCCTAAAAGTATGAGTTCGCAGACTGTACAATTCTTGGTGATTTTGCGTACATAAGCTATCTATGTTTATTTATTTATCTATGATAAAGATTGGTTGAGTGATGAACTTGATGATCAGTAACAAGCACATGAGTATGAAGGCTGTGAGTATGCAGTATTTTCAATGAAATTGTTGCACACATTTAAAAAATCTGGATTCAAACCATTGTTTAAGTAAATGGACACAGCTAAATACAAATGAACAAACTTAAACCGAAATAGTGTCCAATGATGATGGAGTTACATTCTAAGGAGCTAAAATCTCTTGACATGCTAAACAGGAGATTTTCAACTCCATGCTGAATTACGGTCTTTCGAACACCAAAATGGCAAATGGTTGACTTTCTGAGTAATCTTACGGATGAATAGAGAAATTATTAAATAAAAATGAACTTTGTCAACCCTGAATAAAGTTACAAACAGAAATTGTTTAATATCTGTTATTTCGTGTCAACTAAAGCCCGTTTTAGATAAAACTGGAAATCAGATCGATAAAGAAGACTAATGGGTGATATAAAAACATCTAAAAACTATCGTTTCGTTTTTTCTTCTTAAAAACTATCAAAACTTAAATTTCATCCCTTCCAAAAACAATAGTTTTCAAAACGATCGTCTCGTTTTCAGTATTTTTATCCTTAACAAAACAAAAGGAACGTTTATCGAAAAAGCCAAAACTGCCCATTCCTAACATTCCTAACAAGAAGAGGTTGTATAGGTCAGTTTTTTTTCCATCAAGATGTTTCACCATAGGTAAGACATGGTGGATTTTATTATTTTAAAGACTGCAATACTTTTAGTTTACTATTTTATTCTTTTTGGACTCCCCGCATGTTATTTGACAAGTCTAATCTATATTTGGATTCAGGACTGTATTGTTTTTATGCTCGGGTGCCAAACAGTTATGCCCAAACTACAGCAACAACCTTTACCACAATCATTCAACAATCTTTACCACAATCTTACCACAACCTTTACCACAATCATTCAACAACCTTTACAACAATCATACAACAACCTTTACAACAATCATACAACAACATTTACCACAATCATACAACAACCTTCACCACAATCATTCAACAACCTTTACCACAATCATATAACAATCTTTACCACAATCATATCACAACCTTTACCACAATCATTCAACAACCTTTACCACAATCATACAACAACCTTTACCACAATCATTCAACAACATTTACCACAATCATACAACAACCTTCACCACAATCATTCAACAACCTTTACTACAATTTTTCAGCAATGTTTACAACAGTCATACAACAACCTTTACAACAATCATACAACAACCTTTACTACAATCATACAACAACATTTACCACAATCATACAACAACCTTTACCACAATATCATACAACAACCTTTACAGCGATCATTCAACAATCTTTACCAAAATCATACAACAACCTTTAAAACAATCATACAACATCCTTAACCACAATTTTACCACATCCTTTACCACAATCATACAACATCCTTTACCACAACTAAAAAACAATTCCTTTACCTCAATCATACAACATCCTTTACCACAATCATACAACAACCTTCACCACAATCATTCAACAACCTTTACTACAATCATTCAACAATGTTTACCACAATCATACAACAACCTTTACCACAACCATACAACAACCTTTACCACAATCATTAAACACCATTTACCACAATCATAGAACAACCTTCACCACAATCATTCAACAACCTTTACGATAATCATACAACAACCTTTACCACAATCATACAACAATCTTTACCATAATCATACAACAACCTTCACCACAATCATTCAACAACCTTTACCACAATCATACAACATCCTTTACCATAATCATACAACATCTTTTACCACAATCATACAACAACATTTACCACAATCATACAGCATCCTTTACCACAATCATACAATAACATTTACCACAATCATACAACAACATTTACCACGATCATACAACATCCTTTACCACAATCATACAAAAACCTTTACTACAATCATACAACAACCCTTACCACAATCATACAACATCCTTTACAAAATCATACAACAACCTTTACCACGATCATACAACAACATTTACAACAATCATACAACATCTTTTACCAAAATCATACAAAACCTTAACCACAATCATATAACATCCTTTACCACAATCATACAACATCCTTTACCATAATCATACAACAACCTTTACAACAATCATTCAACATCCTTTACCAAAATCATACAAAAACCTTTACCACAATTATACAACAACCTTGTCCACAATAATACAACAACCTTTACCACAATCATATAACAACCTTTACAAAAATCATTCAACATCCTTAACCAGAATCATTCAACACCCTTTTCCACAATCATACAACAACCTTTACCACAATCATACAGTTGTGGAAAAGGATGCTGTATGATTTTGGTAAAGATTGTTGTATGATTGTTGTAAAGGTTGTTAACCTTTACAACAATTATACCACATCCTTTACCACAATCATACAACATCCTTTACCACAACTGACAAAGAACCTTTACCTTAATCATACAAAATCCTTTACCACAATCATACAACAACCTTTATTACAATCATACAGCAACATTTACCACAATCATACAACAACTTTTACAACAATCATACAATAAACTTTACTGCAATCATACAACAACATTTTCCACAATCATACAACAACCTTTACAACAATCATTCAACATCCTTAACCACAATTATACAACAACCTTTACCACAATCATAAAACAACATTTACTAAAATAACACAATAACCTATATCATAATCATACAACAACCTTTTTCATCAACATACAACAACCATACAACATCTTTAACCACAACAACACCCTTTACCACAACTCATAACATCCTAAACCACACTTCCACAACAGCCATGGAACAACCACCCTTTTATATAACCACACGATAACCTTAAAACAGCATATACAAGAACCACAAAAAAACCAGTGGAAAAGGAAGACGACTGTTTAACTCATGATGTGAAGAAGTCCAATGAGTCAATGAGCATAAAACTCAGAAATTGTGCAGTGTGCACGGATCTATTTCACTTAAAAAGTTGATTTTTAAGCTACTGGTAATAATACATACGTTATTAGAACATCAACTTTACTCAAGATTGCTTTAATGTCATCTTCTAATTTCACAGTTGTCTGGGTATTATTGTACATTTACAACCATACTATATATATATAATGAACTTAATATCAACATAAAACAGCTTGCAAAGAAAATTTTCAAAGATTACATACACAGAAATACAAAAGTTAGTTGGGTTGACATTCACTCTATACGCTAGCGTAAATGATCCAGCTGTCCGTAAATGTGCATACTATTTGAGAGAAGAACACACGAAGTATGAGTTAATACGGGTTATCATTTGAAACTACACTTACAGTCCCTTTAAATTAGGATGAGAAGAAGCAAGAAAAATAATTCCCCTGTTGATGATATTTCAGATAAGATGATTGAATGAATTCTATATCTGGGAGCATCATTGCATATTGAGTTTAGATTAACTATAAAACTCCATATACGTCGAGCAGTGCAGAGTATACCACGGAGTAAATCTGTATCTCCAGGTGTAAAGGGACTGGACGCGTAATTTCAAGTAACCCTCCATGCAAACATGACAGGGTCCGATTTACAGCGGTTCCATATGAATCTTCGTCTGGTCAAGTATGATTTATATTTTATATTTGAAATTAAGCTTACAGTCCCTTTAAACAGAGATTGAATTAGTTTTCTACAGACAAGAGTTTACTGTTTATTTAAATCAAACTAGGCTTGTTTACTACTCCACTACAGACAAGAGTTTACTGTTTAGTTTACACCAAACTAGGCTTGTTTACTGCTGAACTATAAGTATAAACTATTAATATTAATATGATTAACTAAATTCTGAATCATTCAAAGCATTTCTGATAAGCTCTTGTATATATCCTCTGTATTCTCCGTACTCGCTGTATCCTCTATATACCTGTATCATGTATCCTCTGTATTCTCCGTGATCTCTGTATCCTCTATATACCTGTATCATGTATCCCTGTATTCTCCGTGATCTCTGTATCCTCTATATCCCTGTATCATGTATCCCTGTAACAAAAATCGTGGAAACATGATATTCTGTTAACCTGCAGTACTTTGTACATTATTAATGATTTAATGTTGTAAACTTGTTGTAAACTATAAACATGTACAGAGATAGCTTAACTGTATTATATCTATATATAATCTTACAAATACTTAGATTAAACTTTAACTGTGCGATAAATACGTAATATGATTGTCTTAATCATGTGAAAAAGAAAAGTAGGAAATGTAATTTCGCCAACTTGTGACATAAGATATTAAATAAAGCTTAGTTTATAGAGTTACTCCGTACTGTTTACTGCGTGAGAATAAACCTGTATCATGTTCCCTGTATCCCTAAATCCTATATCCCTGTATCCCTGTATCCCTGTATCTCTGTATCCTGTATCCCTGTATCCCTGAATCATGTATCCCTGTATCCCTATATCACTGTATCTTTGTATCCCTGTATCC
>NW_019396401.1:383453-399231 GCF_000591075.1 Eurytemora carolleeae
CCCTGTATCCCTGTATCCCTGTATCCCTGTATCCCTGTATCCCTGTATCCCTGTATCCCTGTATCCCTGTATCCCTGTATCCCTGTATCCCTGTATCCTTGTATCTCATGTATCGTGTATTTGAATATGACACGAGTGTTAATATTAAAATATGATAATGTGAGTCCACAGACATACAATTATATATGCATATCAACGATAGGATGTATGTAAGGGGGGACTCAAGATGAAAATTAAGAAAATAATTCTTTTAATTGGAAAAAGATATATTGAAAACAAGACATGGTGTTGAGACATTTTATAGAAGAACATTTCATACATGGACATTTCATAGACAGGACATTATATAGACAAGATATTTCGTAGACAGGACCTTTCTCTATAAGGATAGGAATAGGACATTTCTCTTTAAGGATATGACATTGAAATGTCTTCATATATGAAATGTCCTATATATTATTTTGATATCAGTAAAATGTCCATCTATGAAATGTCCTATCTATTATTTTGAAAAATTATTTTTTTATCTTTTATCCTTTAATTTGATACTTCGGATATAAAAGTTTACTACTGCAAACAAAAAACTAAACGACATTACTGTAAAAAATTACTTCCGTAAAAAATTAAGGAATAAAAACTCACAGTTTAATCGAGTCGTATTAAAATGACCACACACAGATCTTATCTATCCGATCGGAGTTTTTTCCTTTGCAATCTAGTTCCTATAAATAATTTGTTTTAATTAATAAATCTCTATTGATAACGTTCAGAAAATGATCTTTAAATTAAGAGGACGTGAGCTAAGATCTGAATTTTCCTTCTCACTCGGAATTTTCTCTCAAAATAACTAATGATTTTTTTTTACTGATTCAGTCTGAGAAAACTGTAACGCCTCCTGAACCGACAAACCTCACCGCCGAGAAACCAAGATGTCTCAAGAAATTTCTATTCAATCCGCATACACTTTTCTTGTCAATAACTTATTACATGCATTTAATGTTCTACCATTTCATTGGTACACTTCTCAATTTTTATATTTTGCATAATCCAAGTAGCCTTGATTCCAAATTTTAATTTAAAAATGTATCCGTAAATTAACTCTTATATAACTCTCTCAAAAATATGTAAACGAGTTTGTTGTAAAACTTTATTATTTAACTCATGTAAACTATTTTGTACAATTTAAATAATCTCGATACGGAGATAATAAATATCTAGATCTTAAAAAAATATTATTTTGATATCAGTAAAATGTCTATCTTATAGTGTCCTATATATCATTTTGTTATCAGTAAAATGTCTATCTATGTAGTGCCCTATATATTATTTTGTTATCAGTAAAATGTCTATCTATGTAGTGTCCTATATATTATTTTGTTATCAGTAAAATGTCTATCTATGTAGTGTCCTATATATTATTTTGATATCAGTAAAATGTCCATCTATGAAATGTCCTATCTATTATTTTGATATCAGTAAAATGATTATCTATGTAGTGTCTTATATATTATTTTGTTATCAGTAAAATGTCTATCTATGTAGTGTCCTATATATTATTTTGTTATCAGTAAAATGTCATGCATCTATGAAATATCCTATATATTATTTTTATATCAGTAAAATGTCCATCTATGAAATATCCTATATATTATTTTGTTAACAGTATAATGTCCATCTATGAAATGTCCTATACATTATTTTATTATTAGTAAAATGTCCATCTATGAAATGTCCTATATATTATTTTGTTATCAGTATAATGTCCATATATGAAAACAATAAAAGTTTAAAAGAAAAGAAAACTGAAAAACAACCTATGCAACAAAACTTTAATCCTTAACACAACAAAAAATTTTTTTTTTAAATTTCTTATAGGCCGGGGTATGAAGTAAATGATGAAGAAAATTATGTTAAATTCAAAGTATCCTATAGTTATACTCGTAAATATATGGTTCTCCACTATTCAGGATTACAATGCAAATTATGCCTGAATTATGCCTGAATTATGCCTAGTATACAGAGTACACAATACAGGCCTGGACTTGACATTTAAATCTTATTTGTTAGTTCTTATTCTGATTTTCTTTTGAGAGCAACAGTAACAGTGCGGTTATTTTAGATATTCATGACATTACCCTGACATACAATATTTTGATAGTGGTGGTGGTGGTGGGGGGGTTATGACCCCCTACCCCCCTAAAATCAATAATTACTAAAAAGTTTGAAGAAATTATAAGGTATGTTTAAAACATTATGTCAAACTATAAAGTAAATTGCACATAAGATTGAAATCTAATATGTTTTCAATCCTAATTTTAAAGATTCGGTAAGTTTTTAATTCTAATATACAACTGGATACATCTCCTTATCTCATCAAAACAAATCCAGCTGGAGGAGCTACGAGGTCGTAAACTCGTACCAGGGATATTCATGTATTTTACCTTCTCCTTCTGCATAGTTAGCAGTGCCACTGACATATGAAGAATGGAATTATAAAAAATTTAGTGGAAGTAGAGTATGCCCTAGAAATTGGCTACAGTTTTTTTATAAATGGGAAATTTCGTTGACAAACAGAAAGAACCGTTCTGTTTAACTGAACGTTAAATAAACAAAACGTTAAAAAAAAATTTAGTTTTAAATAAAATATACCAAATGGGGGATCTCACTGGATTCTTACAATTTTCATGTTACTCAAACATCAGATAAAAATAGATTATTGATACCATATATTCCAAAAATTCCCCCAATTCACTTTTAGCAAACACTCCCTTTATTCCCTGTAAAGGCCAGCAGGGTAAAATTTAATTTATGGAATTCCATAGACAAGTTATTCATAAAAAAATCTTAATTTTGTCTGAACTGAAAAAAGAATGCCAAAGCTATAACTTAGTTCAGTTTTGTATGGCTCAGAGTTTTCTTTCAGCTAATTACATGTCCTTCTGAATTTGCATAGTGGTGCATTATCCTAGTCAATTTTGTTTCGATTAAACTCTTTTTCATATTTTAAATTTCCTCCTGAAAGATATTAGCTCTACATAGTAAATCTCTTCGCTCATATATATATATATGTCAGCGTTAGCTGGCCAAACGGATAGACCGAATGGTCTGACATTCTTTGAGGGAACCCATGGGTATCCTAGGGGTAACATAGGCTAAAGAGTATGAATTTTTTTTCAATGTAATTCAATTTATTTTATTTTTTACTTTCAAAATTAGATTTTTTAAAATTTCACTGGCACTTTAGCTAGTATAAAATAAATCAGTAGAACAAGAATATTTTTTTATGAATTTTGCGATAAATCTTCCCTGTATTATTGTTAATACCTTAAAGGGTAAATCACATCAAACGAAAAGAAAGGAAAGGTCACTGCCGGAAATATATATTTAAAATAATTTTATATTAAAGCTTTTGTGCCTTGAAACAATTGTATATAATATGGAGAGATGACTATATAAGTATATACTATTTCAATATTATCACACATTGTAATATTTAAACATGTTTACAAAAAGTTAAACGTCATTGATTCACAATTGTTATACAAAAATGATAAATTGTGGTTTCGCACATTTTTGTTCCGCATGAATGATTCCCGCCAAATCAGCTGTAGTCAGCTGTTCTGAGGAAAAAATGGCGTCTTCCAAAAAAAGTGCCTTGTATCTGCATTGATTGGACGGAGCAAAAATAGTGCTAGGACACGAAACAGTAATTTGTGATCGATTCTAAGAAGAATGAAATTAGACTTGGAAATTGTTTATACAGCCGATACAACAGAATAACGCCTTTTTATTAACTTCGATAAATTCGACGAAATAGAATCAAGTTTTATGATTTTTGATTTTTACAAGATGGAAGCAACAGTTGACAACGTTTAGAGAAAAATAAACTATTTTTTACATTTTAAAAGAAAGAAATAATTTTACATAATTATAAATCTATTCTATTTGATATGGCATGCAACATACTTTGTATTCATTTGAAAAATTTTATAAATTCTTTCATACAATTTTAAGGACATTTGAAATAGACAAAAACATTGTTTTTTAAACAAAAATAAGAGATGAATGGCACTGACAACTGAAAATCTGACCCAATTGTTTAGGAGAGTTTCGTTGAAAATCATAAACTGAAAAAAACTTTTAACTATTTGAATGAAAATTTCCTGATTAAGATAATTATAGTTATAGTAACATACTTTCAAACTCCATTATTAAACTGCATATTGTTAATAATTACTTTTTCTAAAATTTTTAAACCTTCAGATTTTTTTTTCAGAATTATTAAATTTTGCCGCGCGTTCATCTTCTATACTTCAAGAAGAATTTACAATGTACCGGTAAAACAGTACAGTTCATGGCGGGACAGTACATTGTAAGGTGTACGGCTGATGTGCATCCTATGTGCTGACTCGTGTTGTGAACTAGAATTGGATTGAATGACAATATTACAGGGTGTTCCAATAAACATGGGAATAAAGAGACGAATACGAAATCTTCTTTGTTAAGAATTAGCGTTGTATTACCTAAATTCAATGGTAAAAAAATTACGTCTGCTTGAGTATGTTTTATGTAAACGGTAAAGAGACTGCGTTGTTCTTCTGCAAAACGTTGTATGATTTTTTTGTAACCTGAACAGTGAAGAGGACCAATTGTATTCGTAACCGGGAATTTCTCATTTTTTTAAGTACAAAGTATGCAATCAAAACATAAGTAAAAGCAGACAAAACATCTACGGAGTACAGATTTTTAATAAGGCATCACCATAGTAAATCAATAAAAATATTTACAAAGACGATATCAAAATCATTGAATGTCCATGTTTATTGGGACACCCTGTAGAAATATATTTAAAAAAATTACGACTTGGACTAGTTTTGTTAGTATAGAACTCTTAAAGAGTAAGAATATTGTGTAGATTTTAAAAGTTGCATTTAAAAATATGTTGACTTATAGTATTTCATAGAAAAAAAAATATCTACAATTTCAAACCCAACCATAGAAATTATAGAATGAAGACTTCTGTTTGAATGAAAAACGATAATGATGGTCTTCCACGCACCAACCATAGGGTGTATCTTAAATCACAACTGATTTTGAAGTATCAGTCCTCCAAATATATATTTTGTACCATTTTCTCAAGGGCTTGAGGTGGGCAAAAGGGAATTTCCTTGATATGGCACTTTTTTAAACAAAAGATATAATTTCAATAAAAACCAGCAACCTTTGGCAATAAAACTTAAAGCAGAAGATAACGCACTTTACGAAATTTTTCATAAAATAGCAACAAAGAATCACAGGGGTTTATTTTTGTTTGAATAGTAGTTGTAGCACCAAGTTTTAGTTTGAACTGCAGATTCACGACATTTTAACGTGTTTTGGCATATGTCTCTTCATGTGCAGGGCTAAATGATCACTTCGGGCAAAGCTTCGATCACAGACTTTACACTTGAACGGTTTTGCTCCGGTGTGCTTTCTATAATGCCGGGTTAGTTCATCGGACCTAAAAGCAAAAAATTTTAAAAGAAATTCACCTTTAATCCATTAAAATTATGTAAGATTTCTTTAAGCGTAGTTAATAAAAAGGTTTGAGATTTAAAAAAAAAGATTTTTTTTTGCTTTGAAATTTCAATTATTTGTGATATTTCTCCATTAGTGAGTTTTATTCTCAAAAATTCCACAAGAGTCATGATTCACTCGTTGCAAAAATTAATCTCTAACCTTTAGCATTACAGGGAAAATAGTTTTAAAATTACTTTTAATCATCTGGCTGAAAAGGATTGTAAGCGTAATTCTAAGTAAACATTTCTGAAAAGAGGACAATGCCAGAATAACAACGGTACCATCGAAACCTTAATCTGATCAATACTGCGGAAGATTTCGCTTTTGTTTTCCTACAGAAGAATTGTGCACAGTCACTTTTTTAGAGAAACCACAATTCGAAATAACCAGCTTTCGAATTTACAAACATTAATATATTATTCATGCTTGATCAGAGAAAGGGTACCATTGTAAATCTAGGATGGCCCTCTTTCAATGGTTGTAACTTAAAATGACGCTTACAGTCCCTTTAAAGGGGATGACCGGCAAATATCAGGTCAACAAGTCACAGTTTTCTGGTCCAAAGGTTACAATTTCTCACACAAAAATCGATGCTAATTTTTCTAAACCAAAGTTAAAAACTCCATTTAAAAAGTAATTATAAACATACATTTGTATTTATATCCAACCAACTAACCTTGCAAATTGATTATTGCAATCTGGCCACTGGCAATTGTACGGCTTTTCTCCTAAAAATGTTTTATTTAAAAATTGATATTTTATGCTGTATTGAAATTTTTTTGACCGATCGACTACACTATTAAAAAAACTCTAATATATCAATATTGATACCAAACGTACTAAAAGCAATTATGGGAATAAAGTTAGAGATAGCTCAACATTTTTTTACCAAAGTAAGTTTTTGCATTTACGGAACATATTGCGAAACTTATAACTTAATTTCATCATGTAATTTTGGTTACAAACGTCATTATTGTAAGTAGGCAAGTACTCTTATGCCTTGTATTTATTTACTTTAAATACAGGGTGTCCCACGAAACATTACAGTTGGTATATATATGTCTTCTTCCATAATTTGATAAGTTGATACTAAAGAGACTAATAACATTTTTTATTATTTATTATATTATAGTAAAATTGATTTCACAGTAAAATATAAATGAGTTTAACATTTTTTTAAAGAAATAAACTGAATAAGTCTTTAATATCTAATACAGTATGTAGAATAAGACTTAAAAAATATGTTTCGTGGGATACCCTGTACATTTTTTCATACACTAAGACCCGTGAATTGAGGAATAGGAAGACGACATTTTATCAATCTATGTTTTTAAAGTTTTACAAAAAGAATGAAAATCAATTTATAAAGGTAAATGGGTCTGTGTACATCTGTCTTTCTATTCCACAGTTTTATGGCTCTCACTGTACAGTATTTTAACAATTTAATGGGAATATAAACCAAGTTGTGATTTGAGATTTAATCATGAAGGTGCTAACATGTGAATTCTACTATAGGATACTTTACATTATAAAATGTTTTAGTGTATTTGAATAGACATTTAGATAGACATAAACATGTCCTGACCCTACAAATCCAGGATATTTAGTTTCCTTCGTGGATATATGTTTTTCCAGAGGGTGATGGAGGCTTCCCCCTCTCCCTCCTCCTCCTATGAGTTTAATACCTTTTTCAGAAAAGATAATTTGAACGTAATTTCATTAATTTGAACTTCAAGTGTTTACCCAAAGTTTAACGATTACTTGTTACAAAGTTAAAGAATTGTCAGTGTTCAGAGTCTTACTATATATTAGCTGCAGATATATGTTTTTAGCATTTAGAATCTGCAAGACTGTTTTAATTTTCCATGCTGTAAAGGCAGAAATACCAGGGTGCGCCGCAATCTGATAATAAGTATCCCAGTGTACAGTCAAACCACTTTCAGTGTCATCTTTGTGCAATATGCAATTCTAAACCTGAGAAATATTTTGAAGCAGAAAACATTTTAGCTTTGTAAAATCTACTCCTTTTATTGTACTGCTATTGTGTTGTAGTTAACGTACTGCAAATATTCAGACAAATGTCTCGCAGGGAAAAAAGGAAGTTTGCTGAGATTTTGGTTTCTTTCTCAAAGGGACTGTGAATGTAATTTTGAGAAGGGCATGCCCGATTCACAATAGCTACCCTCAAAACCTTCGTCAGAGCAAAAATGACAAATTTTTTTTTCTCTCTGAAAATTAATATTCATAAATTAAGGTTGCGACAGAGAAAAGAAATGTAATTGTCCGGTTGATCATCTCGGCTACATTGTTGCTCAATAACAGTTCATTGGGTAGCGATGTAAATCATTCCAAGTGTTGTAGAGTTCAACTCAAATTACTTTGACAGTCCCTTTAAAGGAAATGCTAATACAAGACAAATGAATCGATTTATACAATTTTTATATCCGATGTTTCTGTGAAGGTTTTCATTTCAATGATTTACCTGTATGAATTCTCTGATGAGCTTTAAGATGTGAACTCTTCGTATAAACTTTATTACAGGCTGGGTAGTCACAGTGGTGGGTTCTTCTCTTCTCCAGCTCAGGGTTATTCCTTCTAGGCAATCAATTAGTCAATCGGGGAATATTTAATTCCTTCTAGGCAATCAATTAATCAAACGGGGAATATTTAATTCCTTCTAGGCAATCAATTAATCAATCGGGGAATATTTAATTCCTTCTAGGCAATCAGTTATTGAATCGGGTAATATTTAATTCCTTTTAGGCAATCAGCTAATGAATCGGGGAATATTTAATTCCTTCTAGGCAATCAGTTATTGAATCGGGTAATATTTAATTCCTTCTAGGCAATCAGCTAATGAATCAGGGAATATTTAATTTCTTCTAAGCGATCAATTAATAAATCGGGGAATTGATGGCTTTCCGATCAATCAAATATAAATAAATAAACATCACAGCAATTAATCAAATAATTATTAAGTACATTTACAATAAATAAATCTAACTATTGATAATTATGATATAGTTATTATATATATCTTTATAAATACAGTGGTAAGCGATTATATCAACACAATGAGGTCAAGAGAAGCTGTCAATTAAAAAAGCTTTTCTTTGATTACTTGTAAACTTTTAATTCAAATAGAGATATGTTACCAATCAAAACTAAAATAAAAAGTCGTCCTCATTGTATGGATATACTTGCCTATCGCTATATTTAACTATAAGAAGAAGATATATAGGCTATGTAATCAATGCAATTTTCGATTAATCAGCGATCAAATAATCAAATAAATCAAACAAAAAAGGATAAGCAATCAAGAAATAATTAAAAGTACAAAAAAAAAAAATCCTACAAATATCGTCAGATTCCCCCAGGCCTCCTCCCCCCGATCCACCCACTTGATGTAACCTTATTCGGGTTAAATTTATGAAGAAAAAAAACCTAATTTTAGATTCTTAGATTCCTAATTTGGTTTTACAACTTTACATTTCAGTTTCAGACCCTGCGCTTTAAACAATTTGTACGTAACACAGGTTTCAAAATTTTACGCATATTAATTTAAACCTGCGTCAAAATTAACAATATTTTCTAGTCCATTTTTTATGCGTTAGTTTCGCCCTGGGCTTGTCTTGGGAACGCATATTTATGCGTGAACCAAATTGACGCATGAATATTTATGATTTAGCTCCAAAGTGTCAAGTTTGTTGTAACATATTTTGGAAAACATCGTGATGGATATTAATAATAAATTGAAAATAAGAATCATATTCTAAGATAAGGATCTAAAAAAAACCACTAATTTGAAGAGTAAAAGGGACTGCTTTAGAGCTTCATGCAAAGATGGCAATGCCCGATTCACAACGATACCCTTTCAAGGTTAAGTCAGATATCAATGATTGTAACTGATTATTTTAATTGTGGTTTCTCTGCAAAAATGACTTGCACATTTTTACAGTTTTAAACCTAGAAAAACGACAATATCTTCCACACTATTAATCAGATAAAGGTTTCAGGAGTACCGTTGTAAATCGGACATTGCCATCTTAGCATGAAGGGTCACTTAAAATTTCGGTTAAAGTTCTTGTAATAAGGTTTATTCACATTAAATTTAACCTTCTATTAAATCTTTTTCTATTGCAACCAAAAAAATCTTTTTTACTTTCATGTGAAATTAAAGTTTATAAACAACAGACATTTTTATTATCGAACAATTAATCAAGCAAAGTTTGAAGAGATTTTAAAATTACTATAAATCATTCCGACAAAATTATATGCTTTTGTTTTGTTTTCAACATAAATAAACATTCTTTTTTGGTGTAGTTGGCAAAATTCTATGGAAATTGAACACATGCCGCCAGACTTTTTTGAATTTAAAAATGTCGGGTTGAGTTTACAAATTGGTATTGAGGAAAATAAAGTATGCAAACTCATCGCAGAGAATGGTTTTAATTAATTGCTTGAGTCATCTACTCATAAATCAGGGGATACATGGGAAATATGCATATTAGATTCATACATATTGTATATACAATATTTATATATATATTTATATATATTTATGAACATATATAAATTATACAAAATACACGCTTCCTCATTAGATATTCTAAAAAAGAAAAAAGATATTTTTTATAAATATCTTTTGCATAAAAAGAAGTCAAATTTTGTTCTCAATACTGTCATTTTAATTGTTATTAATCTTCTTCAAAAACTTCAACTTCACCTTTAATATATCATCTTTATAATAATAATTTACAATCACAATTTACAACAAGTATCTTTTCATTTGAAAAAAGGATAAAAACGCGAAGTTTTAAGTTGAGTTACTTGTTAATGAGTACCTTAATTGATTCCCTAGCCGCGCGTTTAAACCCTTTATTTAAGTTTATTATCAAGATATCTTTTTTTTATAGAATATTTTCACAGAAAAGCAATTATGTGTCCGAAATTTATCTCATTGTTCAACAAAATATAATAAACCAATAGTAAATCTAATTTCAAGTGACCCAGTGGATAAACAATTCACAACAATACTCTTAAAAACTTTGTCGAGATCAAGAATGAATTTGAAATTAATGTTTTTGTCTTTAAAAACTGTTCATTTACATTTGTGGTTTCTCTACAAAAGTGATTTTCTTGCATCCGAAGTAGTGGAGAAATTGTCAGAACTAACCACATTTCAGGCCCTTATTTAAATGGTGGGTCACTTAAAATGTCGACGACAGTTTCTCTAAGAGTCGTTCAAACTTTTAAAATGTGAACAATCCCTTTAAAAAACTGTCAAATTTTCCTCTGGAAAATACTAAATAAATTGCAGGAATGATCTGAGAAAACTTCAAGTCGAGTTGATCATCAATAATTCCAGGAATTGGCGCTCAAATATTCAATCAATGAATGAAGACATCAGCAAAACCGTTCAAAGTGGACAATGAAGAAGGGAGGGGGAGGGGGGGCACGTAAAATTTATAAAAAACAAATTCAAGATCGGCCAAACTTTATTATTTAGAATATATAAGCCACCATAAAAGTGTGAACTATCAAATAAAAAAGATCATCTTAAAGGGAGTGTTCGCGAAAAATGAAAGGGGGTATAGGCTTAAGTTGAAAAGTATTCAATGGTGATCACTACTAATCTTACTTCTATCTGTCGCGTCTATGAGGAGAAAATGGTTAAACAAGACAAATACCAAAGAACGTAGCGTCCATACAAATTCACAAATTTGCAAGTTTCGACTCAGATCGTAAATAATTGAATAATTCCAAACAAATCATTCAGATACTACAACCTATAATCATCGAATATTTTTTAGATGCATTCTTATATAGTTGATACTTCATAATATTTTTTATTTGTTTTATATACCATGCAACATAAAACGATGATTTTTTGTGTCTCTCCTACCTGGAACCATGCAGAATAATCGAGGAGAGACACCTGGCGGCCAACTAATCTTCGCTTAAATTGCATCATACAAACAAATGAAAAATATCATGAAATATCAACTATTTACGAATACGTCGAATAAAAATCGATGATTAAAGGCTGTCTGAATGAATTGTTTGGAATTAAATTGATTTTTTTTACGATCTGATTCGAATATTGCAACTTTCTGATTTTGTATGGACACTATAGATCCAACAGATGGAAGTAAGATTTTTTTCGACGTAAGCCGAAACCACCTTTCATATTTCGCGAATACTCCCTTTGAAAGCTGAGAAAATGGGCTCTAATTCCAAAGTAAAAGCTTGCTAATTTAATTACCATGGGTGGNTGCATCGAATATTCTTTATAAAAAAGTGATAAATTATTGCACACTGAGTTGAGACCAGTGATATTTAACCCAGCGTTGGGAACCCAGCGTTGCCCAGATTACTCAAAGTTACTCCCGCCGCTTACCCGCGCTTGGTCAAAAATTAAAAGTTCAGCTATTTTCCTGTTAAAAGTCGATCTACTCAATCTAGAATCTCAAAACCAGACTAATAACATTCCCGTGGGTCTCCCGAGTTCCCCAATCAAAATTTGAGGCAAATCAGTCCAGAGTTTCCTGAGTTATGATCGGACAAACAAAAAAATAAGCAACAAATACAACTTTATATTTAAAGATGCTGACCTGTTATATTTAACTGGAGAAGATATTTCCTGCGGAGATAGTGAGGATGAAGATGAGGATGAACAGGGTGAAGGTGAGGAGAAGGATGTATAAGGAGGTGGTGGAGTATCTCGGGATACTAAATCACTATGTACACTCTGTACACTGTGTTGTATAGTGTACGGATCCGGTCTGTACGCCTGAGTATAGTTTATTGTATAAGTATAGGTGTCAAGGGGATCAGGATTGAGCGGAGCAAGTTGAACATGATCTCCTAGCTGACCCTGATCCTCTAGAGATCCTAGTCCACTAGTATCATAGCAGTATCCTATGCTATCATTCACCAGGGAGACAAAATCGTCCTTGTGTTGGTGAAATTCCGTCCTATGCTGGGAGTATCCGTCCTCAGGACAAGAGAATTCGTCTTTATTGTTGTGAGGTTCTGTCTTTATCAGATCCTGGCAGTCCTGCAGTCTTTCGTTGTAGTCCTGAAATAGAACAAAAAAACGTTAAAATGGACGTAATTTCAAATGACCTTTATTTACAGCGCGGTGTGTCCGATTTACAACTGTACCTTTTAACCCTGAGCAAGGATAAACGCGAACTTATTTTTTAAAGGAATATTCATTTTTCTTTCAATTGTGGGTTTTCTATAAAGGGACCTATTTTTAGATTAAGATTTATAGTATTTGATATTTTATACTTTTTTGTTGGGCCTCATATTTCAAATGTGAAATAAATAAAAGTATAAAGTCCTTTACGCTATTTTCAACGGATTTCAAATTTAGTCTGATCTAAAGGTTGCAAGCTCTCGTGCAAAAGTTTATGACAATTTTGCCAATTACTTTATAGTCTAATTCCTTTATTGTCTAAAATGCAAATGTATAGGGCTACAAAAAGTAAAAAAGAGAAGGCTAAGACATTACGACAAGTTAAAGCCGACCCAGTCTTGAGCATCGATGCAATTTTGTAGACCAGTCAGGATCTATGTGAAAATTTTAAAGCGGTCAATTGTATGACCTTTTCTTGGTCTGACCTTGGGTAATTTTTTATCAAATTGTATCAAGAAAGAGATTTTCATTAGAATAATGTGTGTCTATGTGTCCAATATGCAAAATGCATAGTAATGTGTAAATCGCTCTTTGACCAGAAACAAGTAATTACACGATTTTAAAGTCTAATTACAAAAATACAGCATTCTAAATCCAGGAATTCTTGGAATTCCAGAAAAGTTTTAAAATGCCTAAAATTGCTAGTAATGAGGCATTACTTCCCACTAAGAAATTGAGTCGTTGCCACAAACTCAGATTTTCTAATCCTAATATCTTTGCAACCTGATAGTGTAAACATTTGATATTTAAACTTGAACTATTTGTTTCAACTTAATTCAAAATTTAGAGATTTAGAGATTTAGAGATTACAAAATCAGACGCTGTGGTTAAGACTCAATTCATTTTGACCAAAAGTATTTCGATGTTAAGAACAGAATGTTAGTGATATAAAAGTGTGTTTTGAAATACTTTGGGTCGTTTATTATTGCAAACAAAAATGTTAAACATTTAGACAGAAACTTCACATTAAAAACCTTCAACACCTAGGTTTGTGATTTTGTGAAGTATACATTTTCTGTTACCTGAATGTGAATTGGATCTAATTTCTCCATACTAGAGTTAATTTCATCCCACATACTCATCCCTCCTCCTCCTCCTCCACCTTCTCCACCTTCTCCTCCCCCCCCTCCACCATCTTCACCTAGAATAGGTAATATTATGATCATAGATAAATATATAAACATAGATAGCTTATGTACGCAAAATCACCAAGAATTGTACAGTCCGCGAACTCATACTTCTAGGGGTCAAAGTGAACTTCAATGATAAGCGGGGTGGTTTGTTGTTTTAATGGATTTCATAATAGAGTGTAAAATAACTCCGGGAAGGGAACTATTTGAACAACAACATTTCACTGAGCAATATATCATATTGACGAGAACTGAAAATGGACTAAACTAACTTAAATTTCACTCTACAGAACTCATGTACACCACAAGTACTCAATGACATAAAAACAGCCAATGTTCACAACCGACCTAGTTGGTCTATATATAATAGGAATATCTTTAAAAGATCTCTGTACATTCATATCTTTCAAGATGAAAAATGTCGTCTTATGCGCAATCTATTATAATACATATCTATATATTGTTTAGGAGATGTGCCGCTTAAAGGACTAGGGTCGGGGCTTTTAGAAATGGCGACAAAAATTTGATTTGTAATTTTATTTTCACGGAGCTGCTACCCAGGACAGGGCCCCGGGGAAAGGAAAAGAGGGTAAAGAAATGGGGAAAGGGAAGGGGGCAGGTAGGAAGGAAATGCACAAGGGAAGGAGAAGGTAGGGAGGAGAAGAGGGAGGTGAGTTAAAGATAAGGGAAATGAAAAGTGGGAAAAGAAAAAGGAGGGAAAGGGAAAAAGGTTACAAGAGGGAGAAGTAAAGGGGGAAAGTTAAAGTTGGGTTGGTCCTAATTTGTTGTTAATCATGTGTATCACTCAATAGTCAATATACTGTGCTTACTGCACAGCAGAAACCAAGCTATAACTAAGTGAGGTTTGTTGTGTACATTGTACACTGTACACCAGTGAACATTAATATCTGTCCTATTAGGTTAAAATCATGTAACTTATTCACTTAGAAGATGCTTATTATTACAAGTAAGGGAGTTGGGAGTGTCAGTCAAGTTTTTTTTACTCATTTTAAATTAACATACACTATACAGTGTCATAAACGATTCACGACGCAAAATTTTACGCAAGAATCATTAAAGAGATGGAGATTTTTCTTTCAATTTAAAAACCATTTTTTAGAAAATCCGGACAACGTACAAATAAAAAAATCCCAAAGTTGTCCAAAAAACATTATGTAGCCAATAAAAAGTTATGCATTCAATACACATATATACAGGGTGAGTCAAAAAAAAAGAGTGATTTGCGGCGCCTGATTGAATCAAAGAAACAGAGAAAATTCGCAAAATTGTAAAAAGTAAATTCGCAATTTTTATTTCTGGTCTAATTTTTAAGGTAAAGTTATTTAAATTTTCTAGTTTCTTTCTTCTTAGTATATTCTAAAGTATTAAATATACTCTGTTCAGGTGAAACCTTAAGAACCATTGAAAAACAATTTTTCCGTAAAAATTATACCAGAACTGAAATTTGCGAATTTTCTAATTAAAATTTTGCAAATTTTCTGAGATTCTGTGATTCAATCTTTTTAAAATTTTAGATTTCGATAGAAACAACTTATTTGCACATTTTTTTTTCAAAAAATATTGCAAAATCACCATAAAGGAGAGTTGCACAAAAAAGGTACAATTGTGCACCAGGCGCCGCAAATCACACTTTTTTTTACTCACCATTGATAAATGAAAAAATAGCATTTTCTCATATTTTAGTATTTATTTATTTATTGGCATATTTCATTATCAGAATTTAGTTAAGTCGGTAGACTGCGTACAAAGCAACAATGGATTGGTTGAAAGTAAAGTAATTGTATTTTGTTTTATACTCGTCATCATAATTATTGCATGCTGTAATACAAGAGCTACAAGGGGGGGGGGTAAAGGGTTGCTGAGA